>NW_005842376.1:893351-935342 GCF_000455745.1 Alligator sinensis
GCTGGGCTGCTCTCAGCCAGGGGTTTGGGCCATGCTGTGCTCAGAGCAGGCAGCAGTGGCACCAGGAGGGAGGTTGGGGGCGGGGGGCTACTGAAAATTCTGGAGTGGCTGCAGCCCCTCCCATAGGCCCCCACCGGGGGGGGGGGGGAAGGGCCCCCCCCCCCCCCCCCCCACCCCCCCCCTCCCCCCCCCGGCGGGGCCGTTCGGTTCGGCGCGGCTGCCGGTGGACTGAACCACTTGGCAGCGCTCGCGGGGGTGTGGGTGGACTCGTCCGCGGGGGCACAGGAGTGACCCATTCCCGCCTGTGAGCGGAGCCCTCGTGCTAGGGGGACTCCAGGATCCCCCTTCATGTAGCCCCCGTCTCAGCCCTGTCCAAAGTGCCCCGAGACCTGTCCCCTGACTGGACTACGGGGGCAGGGCATCAATGCAGGTGGAGCAAATTGTATCGCTGCAGATCTGCCCCGGAGCAGGGCAGGAAATCGCCTTCCTTGGAGGCTGCTTTGGGCGGGCCTGTTGGCTGGTTTGGAGGGCGCCCAGCAAGGAAAACGAGGGGCACCTGGGGGAGGGGCTGGTGCTTTAATTAGAGCTCTTTAACAAGAGCCGCTCTAATGAAAGCACCGCTGCATCTCGTGTATTGGTGTCTAGTGTGTAAACATGGCAGCGGGGGTGCTTGAACTCAAGCTCATTGAACTAGCTTTCTTGGGTGCACCCCCGCTGCAGTTTGGAAGCGCGGGGACTCTGATACACAAGACGCAGCGGTGCTTTGACAACACCCCTGCACTGCGGAATGGCACCGAGGGCGCTTGAACTGAAGTTTGTGCAATGAGCTTGAGGTCAAGAGCCCCCGCTGCTGTTTGGAAGCGTGGGGATACAGATGCATGAGATGTGGCAGGCTAAGGGGCCCCACAATTGCCACGCTCCAAACAAGATGGGGACAAATAATAATAAAGAAGAAAGGGATGGGAATGCTAGTCAGAGCTTAGTAACAAGAATGCCAAGGGGAGACACCAAACAGAGCACACTGGGCAGCACCCACAGGCCCTCGAACGAGTCCAAGGAGTCAGTGGACACTTCCTAGTTAAGCTCTTCCCGGAGATGCAAGTGGATGAGGGACAGAAAACTGACCCCAAAGCCCCTGGTGGCGGTCTTCCTGGCCAGGGCCTCCTTCCCAGTCAGATGGATCGTGAGCTTGGCTAAGGCCAGGAGGAGGTTGACCAGGATATCTTGGGGCTTGGTGGGGCTGTGGATGGGGAGCATGTAAATGAAAACATGCAGAGAGAAATGCAGCCAGAGTTTCTTCAGGCAGGACTCGAGGACCTCAGGAGGTCTGTGCCAGCCTGGCTGCTCTAACCTCTGTGACTTTCATCTTCCTCCACCTGGGAGAGTTGAGAAAAAGCACCTCTTGTGCCACGACAGGGGGCAGGGGTTTGACCAGCTGCCCCCCAAAGTCCTTTCCAACCCTATGATTTTGTAGTTACACGACCTGTAACAAAACCAACTGGTTTTGTTTAAATGTCTCGTATTGTAGTCATAGATGGTTTCACTGTAGAAAGCATGACATTGTCTTGCCAAGGCATCTGCAAATATAGATTTGTTTGTTGGGGAGGTTGTTTTGTATTTTGTTTTGTGCTTTGTTTTATTTTATCGGAAACTCCCTTCGGAGTTGATGAATAATATGAACACTGATTACATGCCTGGAACCTCTGGTGTAAGCATATAGTGTAGAAACTCAGTCACTCCCTGGGTTGTGTTCTTTTATTTCCTTTTCCCCTTCCAAGTAGGGACTTTGCCCTTGTTACGCAGTCTAATGTTCTTTGGGAAGTGCTGTGTGGCTGTGAGAGAGCATTCTCATTCTGCGAAGCATCACACGGTTATGCAGCTTTCGTGGCAAAGCAGCGAAGTTCACTGGCAACTAGCTGATCCATCAGCTGTGGATTATCCCCCGTTCTCTATTCCAGTGTTGTGGTGTCTTCACAGAATAGCTGCAGCAGGGGATCTAGTCTTCTGCCTTCCTCCTGACACTTCTTTTGGTTGGTTGGTTGTTTTTAATCTCCTTGGTTTAGGGCTTGTGGATTGAGGGGAGGGAATCACAGCGAGCCTCAGAAATGAGAGTACTTCCCTCACCCAACAAAGGTTATATTTTACTTGCTATATTTTTATTGAAAATGTGTCAAGGCCAGGATGTGCCTAGGGAAGCCAGTGCATTCTACTGTACTTGTAATTGAACAAACATTTTTACTTTGCGTGGGACTTCTCAAAAGCTAGTGCCAACCTTGAAGAAACAAATGGTTATGATGCTGTATCATGAATGTCCTGGTGGAAATAATAGTCTTGAACTGTGTGCTATTTTATTTGTGTCCATAATTATTTCCTTTTTTCTCCTTTCAGATTTCAGCCTGATTTTTACCTATATACTATGAATAGCTACCGGAAGGACTGACTGTTAAACTTGTTCCAAGTATGGCTTGCAGAAGAATAGGAGATCAGGAGCAGTCTCTCACTACTGCTTTCTCTGTTGTTAACTGTGGGAGACCCCCAGCATGGGGCATTCGAATGCACAGTATATGCATGGTATCTGACTTTTTTTACCCAAACATGGGAGGAGTGGAAAGTCACATCTACCAGCTGTCACAGTGCCTGATTGAAAGAGGGCACAAAGTTATAATTGTCACTCATGCGTATGGAAATCGAAAAGGCATTCGTTATCTCACCAATGGTCTGAAGGTATATTACTTGCCTTTGAAGGTCATGTACAATCAATCTACTGCAACAACACTCTTCCACAGTCTGCCTTTGCTCAGGTACATCTTTGTGCGAGAGAGAGTCACCATAATCCACTCCCATAGTTCATTTTCTGCCATGGCTCATGATGCACTCTTTCACGCCAAGACAATGGGCTTACGGACAGTTTTTACAGACCATTCTCTCTTTGGATTTGCTGATGTCAGTTCAATACTCACAAACAAACTCCTAACGGTGTCACTGTGTGATACAAATCACATCATTTGTGTCTCTTATACTAGCAAGGAAAATACTGTACTAAGAGCAGCACTGGATCCTGAGATCGTGTCTGTCATCCCCAATGCTGTAGACCCTACTGACTTAACTCCAGACCCGTCCAGAAGGGATAATAGCACAATAACTATTGTTGTTGTCAGCAGGCTTGTTTACAGGAAAGGTAATGAGGTCCAACCTGTAAGTCACATTTCAGAGTATTTTTTTTTCCCCTTACTTTTAGTGTGTGGTAAGAAATGTTCTGTGGTGAATATAGAATGATGTGTCCTCAGTTGAGAATGGGGTTGGATTTGAAATGGCTGGTTTTTTTGTTCCTTTTCCCCCCCACTCTCATGAATTGAGTACAGAGAACTGATCATAAGGGATAATTTCCTCTTGATTTCATTTGGGCACTGGGCATGGAAATTGGCTCTCTGTGGTCAATTCTTGTCAGTCACGTGGCATCTTTTGAAGTCATTGGTAAGTTATTCATCAGCTTGCTCAATTTGGGGCTTAAAAGACATTAGTGTTGGGTTCTTCGAGGTAGGAGAATAGATTCACATGCCTCCATAGGCCACTTGCTGGCCTTTGGACAGTAGGAGAGTTCTGTTGGAAATGTCACTTCTATGGTATTTCTGGGCCATACCTACAGTTGTTATTTTCTTTGGTGGCATTTGGCAAAAAGCCCTGTAGCCTCAGTTAATTGTTTTCTTAGTTTTTATTTATGGTATTGGACAAGAATCAAGTGTTTCATATAGACAAAAGAAACCTTGCAATTTACTGATGTTTATCATTCTTGACCTGAGACTCGCTTTAGTCCTTCACTAAAGGGATTCTCTTAAAATGATTAGAAAAGTTCCTCCTTATATTATACATCAATATAGGATTGTTACACAAAAAAGTACACTTTTTTTCACTGTGCTGTTTTAGATTAACCCTTCCATATTAGTAAGCAATTAAAATTATTTGTTTTTCCAATAGTACCTAGAATCTGTAAAACTGACACACAGCTCCCCCCCCTTTAAAAAACAAACAAAAAGGAAAAAAAACCCACTGTAATATTTGCATGCATTTTTATGGGAGTGCATTTTCTCTTAAAGAAATTCAGGCTATGTCCACTGAGAACTGGACAAAAATTATTTGGTTTTGAGTTTTGTAGAAAACTTGCATTTTAGTCAGATCTGTTTAAATGTTGGGTTTTTGCAGACTCTATATTGATCGTGTTGGTAGTACTGCTACCCACACTTCAGTTAGCTGTGGGAGGAGGGTGTCTGTCTTAATTACATCTGGGAATGCTCTAACATCCGCATCAATCTTTGGGTCAGCCCAGAATCAGGTGGGTTTGCAGAAGTGTCCCCCTTTACCTTTAGGCTGCACCTCTTGTGGCAAATTGCAGCAAAGTCCTTAGGGAGAGCTAGCACTTCTTTTCCTCAGTTCCTGCTCATGATAAGTCTTCTGGCCAGAGCTGATACAGTTTGGGCTAGTTTTTCCAACATAAATAAGTTGAAACTCAAATAAGAATCTCATTCAGGGGCTTCATGAGGGTTATTAATTATGTAAATTGGTTTATAGGCCTAAACTTTAATCTTGCACATATGGGCACTTGGGATTTTGAGGCCTTGTGCAATAATCTTAGGTAAATTGAAAATGTGTTTACTTAAACTGTGTCATTGTTGTACTTTCAGGTATAGACTTGCTTAGTGGTATAATTCCTGAACTTTGTCAGAAATATCCAGACTTAAATTTTTTAGTTGGAGGAGAAGGACCAAAACGAATTGTTTTGGAAGAAGTACGTGAAAGATACCAACTTCACGACAGGTTTGTTTTATCCATGTTTATGGTGACAAAATGCGCTTAAGTAGAAAACAAACAAAATGTGCGCTTTCATCTCAAAGTTCCTTCAACTCCCCATTCTTTTCCCCATGACAGTTCATCTTGTTTGGAAGAATGAAAGAATGGGGACACCTTTATTTTTTGGCTTGGTTTGAGATAAATCCTTCAGGATGTTCATGCTTCCCGTTTCTGGTTTTATATTTTTTCCCCAAAATCAATATCATGCTACCCGTTGATAGCTAGCACATCCCTGAAATTTTAGAATTGATTAAATGTGCTCAAAAGGTACCTGTTTTATCTGAATAGAGCAACACTAGTAAATGTGGAGTATTAACTTAAAAAATCTTTAGTCTTAAATCTAGAAACATGGGAACAGCAATCTGAAGGTACTTGCCAGAAAATCTTTTAGTCTTCTGAAAAATAAAACCAAACTATTCAAACTGAATATAGAAGGGTTTCTTAATCAAAGCGCACAGAATTTGGAATGAGATTGTTTCAGTGCCAGTCAGACAGTAATGGCATGCTTGGTAAGCTGCTTCTATCAGAATATTTGAGTAATGTTATATGGCATTTTTTACAAAATATGACACTAGTTTTTATTCTAATTCTTTGTCCTATATTCAGAGTGCGTCTTCTAGGGGCTTTGGAACATCAGGATGTTAGAAATGTCTTGGTTCAGGGTCACATTTTTCTCAACACGTCTCTCACTGAAGCCTTCTGTATGGCAATTGTGGAAGCAGCCAGCTGTGGTTTACAGGTAAAAGAATCTGAGTTACACAGAGAGCATGTATAAACATTATTTGTTATATTTGAAATTAACAGTTGTAACAATGCATTTTATCTGTGGATCTATAAGCTGTTTATAAAAATGGGCAATTAATACTGGTATTGTGGCGATTTACATCTCATGTGGAAGTGGGGGCAAATATATTAATTGAATGTGCTCAAAAACGATATTCCCAACAAAGAGGACAATTCCTAGTTCTCTGAATTAACCAGGTTGGCTCTTGAAAATGTTGTTCTGGGTATACTCTTTGGGGAGTTTTTAGCTAGGGGAATCGCAGTTCTCCCTATGTTCCATTAACAATAGACATTGGGAGAAAAATGCTGGGTGAACATGACCTCTTTCAGTAATCTGCATATTCATGACAGACCATTTCAACTGAGGCATTGTTCTCTGGCTGACCCTTACTTGCCACAAAGATGGCTAGGGTTAAGGAGGAAAGAGGAGAGGAAATAAAATAAAATACTGCTTTGTTTATTATTTACATACGGTCACTTGTTTGTCAATTTGACTTGAGCTATGAATCGGTGCTGGTTCTGTAAAGGTTAAATTAACAACCGAGGAAAATTTGGGATTAAATCAGGTTAATGATAGATAACAAATGGGAGTAAGGATATCATAATGAAAATTAACACATCTAGGGCAGAAGCAAAACATAGGTTGCTTACTGTGATTAAATTTGGGAGCTCAGTTAGTTAGTCTTCATGCCAGAATATTGAGAGGTGGCATGTGAAATGGTAAGGATCTTCAGCATATCTTTCAATTTAGTATTTTTATCCTGTGAGTGATAAATAAGTACTTTTTTGGAAAAGTGATCTGGGTTGCAATTATAGGCTGTTTAGATTTAACTTTAATATGCAGTATCTTAAGTCCAAAGACTAATTAAAAGCATGAAGAGAAACAGAAAATAGAAGTAAACACAGTGTTTGTTTTATTCAAGACGGATCAAAGTGGGCCAAATTAATGGACCTTAACTGAAGTCAACACAGTGGACCTAGTCAGTTTAGATTTGAAGATATATTTTCCTATGAAGCACAGGAAAATTAGCTACGTGGAGAAGAGGGGCATTAATACTGTAATTGTAGGGAGATAAGTTGGATTAAAGAGAACCTATGATGGTGACTGAAAAGGAGATCACGATGATGGTTTTGTTAAAAGGGACTTGGCAAACTAGAGGAAGTTTAATGTGCTGTTTCTCAAGAAGGGGTTTTGCACTCCATTCTGTGTAATGTTTTCATAATAACCTGGCTCAAGAACTTAATGTGTAATTATGACATTTGTGGATGATCCAAAGCTAATACAGAAGACGATGGCCTATAGTTTAAAAAAAAAAAAAAAAAAAAAATTCTGCTGCTGCAAAGAACTTGCAAAACCCACAAGAGGTCAAAATGGTTTTAACATTAAGGAATCCAATTTTAAATCTCTGGGTCATCTCGTGAATCATGTTTGCACAACTAACTGTGCTAACATGTTATCAAATATAATATTACAGGTCAGCCAGGCACTGATTAATATTGATTAATATCAGTAACCTTTTGGTATAAAATGGGGATTTATAAGTTATTAGCAACAAAGGAAGGGGGGGGGACTTGAATATGCTGTCTGATCATAATGTGTCCAGTGTGAGACAGCTGCGGGGAGAAAAAAGTTTATGCAGAATTGCTTTAAGACAGAGCTTGATAAATTTATGGAAGGGGTAGTGTGATAGGGTAGGGGTGTTGTTCAAGTTTAGATGTATATTAGTTTCACCATGAAGAGGAAGAAAGTAAACTCAGTCTCCATGTGGAAGGGGTGTAAACCCATGTCCTTGCTCCCCTTCTTCCCAAAAATGTCTTATTTGATAAGGAGAGGGATGAATGTACTATTTGGCTGTCTGTGGAGTTTACCTTCAGAAACACTGAGCATAAGCCACAGCTCTTAAGTGAGAACTTGGCTTGCATGCGCAGGTGCTCTGATGGTACTTAAACCTCTCAGACAGCTGTCTAGTGATCCTTACTCACAAGTTCACAGTAGAACCAAGTACTTGTTTTTGAGTTGGGAAGGGATATTTCTACAGCTCAGACTGTCAAAAAATGACTAGGGTTTTTACTTTCCTTTGTAACAGTGACATGGCCTGCTTCTTAGGATAATGTGACTATTTTAATCTAAAAGTTCTCCTGTTGTGGCATTAGCTATACTTTTTATTGAAGGGCACACCTCTAGAATATGGGGATTGTAGTATATAAGGTGTAGCTATAACTTGTGATTGCCAGGGGTATAAGTGTTCTGTAGACTTTTTAGGGGTGTAGGTTGTAGCTGTGTTGGTCTACTGTAAGGACATAGGCAGACAAGGTTATTTGGGTAAATTGGATATCTTTTATTAGACCAGCTCAAATAGTTGGGAAAATTCTTCATGGCAAGCTTTTGGGGACAAATAACCACATTCTGAAGGTACTCATTAAATATGGAGACTGTCTAAAATGTATAAAAATGCTAATAGTTAATGATGAAAACTGGAGCCCTCTTCCTTTCCAGCTTTCTGTGTGAGCAGATTCTGCCTTATTCCCTGACTTGCTACAAGTGACTATGCATTTGCCATCCTGTCTAGTGGAGAATTCTGCAACTTTCTTATTGTTGGCTAACATTGTAAATAATAACATATGTTACAAGAATCTTCATGCTTTTATTATGTTGCTTTTTAAATGATAGCTTTTATTCAGGTTAAAATTTAACATTCCCAAATGTTTAAGAATGTTTATGTAAATACTTGAGTGATCTTAGAGCTCTAAAACATGAGTGGTTAAGAGCTGAGGTAAGAATAGCCATTTCTAAATCAACTTACTGGTTTGTTTGTTTGTTTTTTTTTCTTGAGGTGTAGGTGGTTGGGGGTGAGGAGAGAATCCAAGGGTCTGGACCTTTTAATTGCTTTAAAAGGAAAGGAGGAGCTGCCCTCAGGAATGCAGATCTGCTTGATTCTTTAGCAATACAGGCTCACTAAATTGCCCTAACTTTGCTCCTGGTGAAGCAGGCTAAAAGTTTTTTGCAGTTGTTTTACTACAGAATCATGCTAATGAAATGGTTTCTTTGTAACAGTTTATATCGATATCCTTTCATATGTATACACTTGGTACATCTGTCTGTATATCCCAAGGGAATTGGGTCTGTGACAAATACCTTTAGGAAAATAAATTTAAATTTTACATGGTGGGGGCGGTAGGGGAGAAATGACTCTGATTTCTGCTCACCCCCATGTCAGTTCCTTTCTTTGTTACCAAAGGGTCAATTTTGAACATGTGCTAATTTGCTGCCCTGCTTGCTCTTCAGAGCTCAGGCCTTCAGTTTTCAGACAGATGAATTGTCTGTACTGCAAATACTGGAGTAAATCATTTGCTTTGTTTTAAAGTATTACTTCTCATCAGTGTTGTCTTATCAGTATAGCTTTATTTCAGTTGATTGTATTATGCAGCAGGTGTATTATTTAATTGTCTTGTCTCCAAAGGTGGTGAGTACGAGAGTTGGTGGAATCCCAGAAGTGCTACCAGAAGATCTTATTATCTTATGTGAGCCCTCAGTGAAATCGCTGTGTGATGGCTTGGAAAAAGCTATGCTGCAGCTGA
The DNA here is from genome assembly GCF_000455745.1 of Alligator sinensis. NCBI lineage: Eukaryota > Metazoa > Chordata > Crocodylia > Alligatoridae > Alligator > Alligator sinensis. Next base: position 902,559 of record NW_005842376.1, read on the forward strand.
GATCAGGAACATCACTAGCCCCAGAAATTATTCATAACAAAGTGAAGACATTCTATACCTGGAGGAATGTTGCAGCAAGAACTGAGAAAGTATGTACACTTGTTTTAGTAGTCTCTTAAAATGTGATTTTTTTCACTGTGAAAAGTACTATATTTACTTTATTCTAAGATGAGCTTCTCCTCCCCCCATTTAACATGACGCAGGGAAGCCTGTCTTGGAATTGTGTATGAAGGCAGTGGCAGGGTAGGCAGCTGTTGTGGCTCGGGCTCCAGCACTTACCCAGGGTCGGGGCCATAGCCACAGCTGCTGCCCCCCTCTCCTCCTGCAACCTTTTCACTCCCTCCATCTCCCCACTCAGCCTCTTCTCTCCCATCCCTTCCCCGCCCAACACTTTTCTCTCCCACTTTCCTCCAGTCTCTGCTCCCCCCTAATCTAATTACTGGAGGGCTCCCTCACAACTTCTGCTGTGTGCTGGCAGGCTACCTCCGTGTTTTGGTCTGGGGCACTGAGCACAGCCCCGCCTTGCAGCAGTGGTGTGGTGAGATGCAGCAGTGCTTAGTGACGCTGGCTAGAACTGCAGCGGGGAATTGGGAAGAGCAGAGGCTAGAGAAAGACAGGCCCAGCAGGGGGCAAGCTGCTTGACCTTCTGACACTGCCTGCCCCCCTTGCAGCAGTGGAGAGATGAATTAAAGATAACCCTCCAGTAATTAGATTCGGTACATGGAAAACTATAACAAATTTATAGATTTTTTTTTTTTTTTTTTTTTCCATGTATAGAATTTAATTACTGGGGGGTTGTCTTAGATATGAGTAAATGCAGTACCTCTCTACAAATAGGTTTATGTATTGTCTTATTGACTTGCATCGAATGAGCTTGGTTTGTTTCCTTCCCCAATTGCTAGTCCTCCAAATACAAAGTACACCTTGTGCCATATCAATCAGTAACAGTTTTGATAAGCAAATAATGATATCATTTATATCTATACAATCCCATGTTTTTATGAGATTCCACACTTAAAGTTCGCCTAGCAATTGGATTACATACTGCACAAGAAGGAACATGCTGCCACTCTGACTCAGACTAGCAAGGTTAAACATTAGTGACTAAATTAAGATATTAGTGATATCTAAATATAACAGAACACATACAAGATGTGGTTATGCTGGATAAGAAGTTGCCATAGTTTGAGTCGCTTTTTGGTGTAGAACTCTACTGTAGGGTGAACACTTTCTATAATTTTGATGATGATGATAAAATTACCTGTAATAAGTAATACTGTTTACAGCTTGTTGAGGAAGCTTCGAGATAACCCTTAGAATCAGATTTTCTTTTTTTTGGTTGTTTTTGTGCATCAGCAAGAGTAAATAAATAGAGAATTTCAACAGAGATTAGTCTTATAGAAAATTTCTCCCAGTCTCTTTTACAGTCTTCTGCCTCCAAAGTGATTTAATGTCAAAATAATATTATTCATTTTGGCTTTTTTTTAATGGGTTTACTATGATCAGATAGTGAACTCAAATATTGCTGTTCCTATGAAAATGTGGAGTGTATAATAAATAATGGAAAACGAAACTGAAGAACTAAAACTAGGTATACTTTACTTCATTTAGCAGCTTTTAAAGCTAGATTAGATTAGTTTGTATTAATGATTATTGCAGGTTTTTCAAGTACATGGCTCTGGTAATTTAGCCTTCTGTTCATCTGTGAAGGTATTTGTTCTGCAGCCCTTCACTGTAGCAAAGCTTTCTCTTTTTGCAATTCTGAATAAAAGGAAGTTATTTTTTAGGCAACTGAGTAATCATATTAACTCTTGAGTTTTTGTTTGTATTTTTTAATCAAAAAGCCATACAATATCCTGTCTCTGCATACAGTGACTGAGTACGAACATAGGTTAGAATTTAAGCTTAGAAGTATCTCATTTGTATGGATTAAAAAGCAATCTTCTTGTGGCAGATCTGGTGGTTAATATCCAGATTATCTGATTATTTTTTTTTTTTTTTTTTTTTTTTTTTTTTTTTTTTTTTTTTTTTGGTACGTGTTTAAAATTCGAAGTCTATTTACATAGATAAAAAATACCTATATTTTTGACACAGTGATAGTTTGAGGCTTCTTTCCAAAAGGAAGAAAAAAAGAATTCTAAGGATATAGACTTTGTCACAAAAGGACATAGAGTTTTGCAAGTATAATATTAAACTTCTCAGTGTCATGTTGAAGGATTACTTGTTACCAGATTTGTCCATCACTTTGGGGTGTGCTCATTTATTAGGGATACGTTTCTAGGGTCTTTGTAATTCTGTCAATGTGCTGCTTGTGTTACTTGTGTTTCTATACGGAGCTGTATATCTCCCTTCTGCAAGTCCTCACCCCCAATGGAGCTTTCTTGCAGAACTCGGTTTCAATGGGGCTGGGTTCTTCCAGTCACCAAATCAGTCATACACACAAACACACAGATTAACGTGACATGCTTGACCCGGCCGGGTTGATCATCATGGGAAGGCTGACACTCTCATATGCCAAGAATCAGTTCATCAGAGCAGCAATAAACTGCAGTCAGATACAAGCCCTCAGGTAAACAGAATACCTCTGAATCTAGCTGGGTGTCCAGATGACACCCTCATGGGCCAGCATTCAGTTCATTAAGGCACGTCTGAGCCAAACTGGGTCAATCAGCCTGTACAAGCTGATCCCCTTACGTGTTTCAAACTCGGCACGTCCCAATCTTTAACCTATGGATGAGCAAACCCCATGGTATTTCTGGGCTTCATAGGGATCTTTGGCTTAGGTAAAAGAAGCGTTGCTGCAGAGCAAGTGGGGAAGGAAAGTAGAGAAGGAAACATACACCCAGTAACTACTAGTTTGACTATAAAAGTTATTTATTGCTAAGTATAAGAAAGATAAAATGGTATTAGTAGTAATAGACATGCAAAGGAAAACAAACACAAACAATTACAATACTTCCCTGGTTTCACTAAGTATTTGGGGACATTTAGCTCAAGCTCAACTAATATAGTTCAGGTTCAAAAGTCCATGCCTAGAGAAAAAAGAGCGAGAGCTGGGATCTCGCCAGTCCAAGGCACTTGGATTCCAGTGCTGATAGGTAAAGTTCTTAGCACAATCCTTGAAGGGAGATGATCTGTTTCTTCCAGCTTCTTGAGAACAACAGCGGATGGTGTCAGAGAGATTTCTCCTCTTGATGCACAATTTTGCTGCTTTTTTTTTTTCTTTTTTAGAGATTTTTATACACTCAGTTCAGCTTCTTCAAAGCATTCTTTTAATAGTGTAAATAATTGTCTTTTCTATTGACAAGGAGTTATCTGGTTTGGAACATCTCAAACTGCTTAACAACCAGGAAAAACATAAGTTTTCAAGGAGTAACCAGGGGTTTGGGTTGTAGCCGTGTTGGTCTAAGGACATAGGCATAAGGAGTAACCAGATGAGCCAGCTTGAAATTCTTATGGGTAGCAGATACACTGGATGGGATATCTCATTATTTCTTCAGAAACAATAGATAGCTTGCAGCATCAGCGTTCTTCATTTTTACCTGTTGTGAACAAACCTCAGCTTAGCGTGACTTTTCCAGATCTTACTGTAGTCTTTTAACAGACTTAAGGAGATTACTTGGAGCGTTCATAAATTTTGTGGGGAGGACTTCTAATAGTCATCCCGGGAAAAGTATGACAGCATTTGTGGTCAGGGCTCCAACGGGCTGGATGCTGTGATGAACCCTTTACCATTGCTCAAATGTTGCCCATACCCCCTCTGACTCAATCTCTTGCTTCAGCATTCCCTAACTTGGCAACTGAGTTTTAGTCAATCAAGTTTAACTGGGCCTCCCATAGTGGGACCGGGGAATGTACGGCCTGAGATACCTATTAAACTTTACTTCTGCTTAGTTCTGGGTAGACGAGGTGTGTGTGTGTGGGGGGGGGGGAAAGGTTCTTTGTAAATCCAGATTAGAATTGGTCTGATAAATGCTGAGCTGGGTGTGTGTAAATGTGGGTTGATTAGCATTTGGAGCACAGATTCCCCATCATGCAGTGCTCCCCTGCTTTTCTGATCCCAGAATTTACTGTGGTCTTTGTTTTGGACTTTCTGTTCTCCATCTCCCATGTAAATGAATTGTCATCTGGTTCTATCTTGGATGTAAATGAGACCTAGGGCAGTTGCTCCTTTATCTGGAGGGCTTTAGGTGCGTCTCCCACTGCATCTTCATTGTCTTTCATAATCGGTTTTTGTTCAGGTGGGGTGGGTGGGAATTCTTTGTGAGTCAGACAGGGTGTGTCCTGTGCCAGGTTTCCCCAAGAACACAGAGCTGAGAGGTAGCATACGGAATAAGACTTTGAGCTTGGATTAGTAGATTTTTTTTTTCAGGGGGGAAAAAACCTTTGCTTTTGAATCTGAATATACTCATCAGCTCTAAGTCTGTGGTCCTTTATTTTGGAACCTAATAGGCTCTTAGCTTTACTGCCAGCTTGGGGATGGAGTTCTATAGGCCAGTATGGAAATATTGGAAATGGTCTTCCTTTCATCAGTCTTAAATTTGCTGCTTTTCTGTTTAATTGACAGTTCCCGTGTTCTTGCATTTTAAGACAGTGGGCATTGCCATTTACTTTCCCCTACAGAAGTACATAATAATACTGATAAGAGCTGTTATGAATTAATATAATTTGTCTTTGGATGGAAACTTATCTGTGTTTTTGGTTTATTCTCATGGATAAACTTAAAAAAAAATATCCTGTTAAAAACAGAAAAGGGCTTTCTAGTCTTATGGGCTCCCAACAAAGGTGTAGTCAGTTGAGAAATATGATACAAGGCGTAGCCTAATATTCAAAGATAAAAATGTATCATGATGACAGCTTCTCAGTATGCAACTATTGTTTGTTTCCTTTCTCTTTTAGGTATATGACAGAGTTGCAGATGAAACGGTATTACCAATGGACAAGCGGCTTGACAGACTAATCACTCATTGTGGCTCAGTAACTGGGTATATTTTTGCTCTGTTTGCTGTGTTAAATTTTCTCTTTCTGGTATTTCTGAGGTGGGTGACTCCAGATTCCATTATTGATCCTGCAAGAGATGCCACAGGCCCTAATGGAGTATGGACTAAACAGTATTTTCATAGTAAAAAAAGAAAAGAAAAAGAAGAGATTTCGAACTGTTAAAATGTTTGAAGTGGGGAGGAAGGGTATTGGTGTCTAAATAAGTTTTTTAATAGTTGCTAATAGAATTAATTCTACAAAGAGACATTTATTGTTAAGCTCTTAACTTTCCTAAATTGTTGGAAAGGAACCTGATGAAATTTACTACCTCAATTTAGGATTGTAAAAACTAGTTTTGGACTTATGCAAATATCTAGATACAGCTCTTTTGCACTTAGTTGGGAGAACAATGGGAATTGGTGCATCTCAGGTGTAAAACTTCTTATGAGACACAAGAATACAAGATTTTTCTCTCTTCCCAGAGTGCTACTCTTCCTATGAACTGACAAATGTATGGCATCTGGGGTGCCAAAACACAAATGCAGTAGCTTAAGATGGTCTTTGGCAATTCCTGTTAGGAATAATAAATTTATAGAGATAAGAGGAATTGGTGGGACTTAAAAGGAAAATAAAGAAAAAAGCACTGCCCAAGTCAATCAGCAGCTGAAAATGAGATGTGAAATCATATTTATAGAATGTGACACAAAACAAGCACATTACCCCATCTGCTTTCAACATTCAGTGTGCTGAGTGCCAGCAGTAGTTCTCCCAGACCATGTCTGGAGACAGTTCCTGCCTGCATGCACAGAACTATTTTGAAATGGTTCTTCAGTACTCTGCCTAAATTTGATCAGTATCTCTTGGACATATCAAGGATCCATAATTGGTTTTCCTATTTTAGAAAATGCTAAATATTTTAGACAAGGAATAACCTAAGCAGTAAAAATTATGGCTTTTTTTTTTTTTGTTCAAAACTATCATGTAAATGAGAGAACTATGCCAGTTCCTAACAGAATAAATGTAAAGGCACAGCCTTTCAAAAATAGCTCAGGCCTGTAGACTCTTTGAGTAGACTGTGCCAAAATGCGTGGCAAAATGCAAGATACAGAAAAATATCCACTAAGGGCTAGATAAAGACCATCATAATTCTTTTTTATTCATAACCTAAATGGTATTTGAATTTATCTTCAGAAGGGAAAGTGTTAAAAGGTTGTCACATCACTTAGACCACACCAAAGATGATTTAAAATTAACTCGGCATGCTGAATTTTTCCCTGTTATTCATCAACAGAAAAATATAATCTCCTGGCTGTTCCCATTACTTGCTGTGAGTTCAGATCCTTCATATTTATTGATTAGTTAGCCTTAATCTCCATGAGTAGTTTGCATCTCTGTAGGAAACAACTTTGAATGTGTAAGAAGAGAGAGGATGAGTATGACTTCATATTCATGTAAAGCAGCTCTCAGTGAACTCTCTGCCAAATGCACTGGATAAATTTATTGCAATAGCATTGTTTGTAAACTGAAAAGGTTTTATGAGTTTATGAACAATGACATGCTGACAGATATTTGTATTTGGATGTGCAATATACAAAGATTTATTTAAAAACTTAGCAGGGTAAAACTTAAAACATGCATCCTGTTATACACATAGCATCTACATTTTAAAACTAATCTTGTGTTGAGGTGCAAAGGTGATGGTGATTTATCTTTTTGCTAAATACTTAATTGAAAGTATTTTAATGAAATACTGAAAGGATGATGAGGTGCCTTGTTTACAAAGTCTAGTGTCAGGTTTCTCTCATTAGAAAAAATGGTCAGATGTAATGCTACACAGATCACCTGGGAACTACCCTGGGGCTGGACAGCGGGAAGCTGCATCCACACTGCCAATGTTTCCCAGCTGCTCACTGGTTGGAAGCTGCGCCCATGCCACAGCTGGCGGGGAGAAGTGGTGGCAGTGGTGTGGGCACAGGTCCTTGCTCCAAGCCTCAGAGGGTTTTCTTTGTGCCCATACTGGCTCTAGGGGCTGTATGTTGCTGATCTCTGAATGAAGTTAATATTTGATTAAGAAAAACACCATACTTTTTAAAATCTGGTGCACTTTTTTTTATAAGAATTTCTTTAAAATGAATGCCATTTCACATTAATTTTATAGTGGTTTTTTTTTTTTTAAATAGTATTATGTTGATTTCAGTCTTTTAACTTTTCTCTTGATTGCCAACAATGTATAGAAACTCCATGCAAATCGCATACAGCTCGAATGGAAAGGGTAGTCAAAACAATATTTAAACTATATAAACTTCCTTGTTCCAGAGCATTACTCATTTAATCCAAGGAGGCCTTTTCATAATGTTGCATAATTTACAGGTTACTTAAATATTTTTTACTTTGCGATATAATGCACTGATGCTTTCACTTAAAATGGACCCACCAAACACTAGCAAATACAGAAACTTAATGAGCTGCTGCTGCTGCTTCTTACTCTTCTAGCATTGAAAATAGAACTTTGTGTGGTAAAGAACGCTATAAGGGAAATAATTTGAACAGTTGCAAATGAAGTTATATATAAAAGTAGCTCAGTTACAACTGTACCATGTTTCAGAGACTGTATTTTATAATACCCTTTTGTTGCCTGATTCTTCACTTTCTGCTGTTTTTCCCTCTTTTTAGCCCTGATCCTGCAAACACAAATATGATGACTTGTTTCACTGAACTCAGTTGGTCAGCTCTCCTATATAAAATTAATCACACAAGTAAATGTTTAAAGGATTGAGGTCTGGACCTGCAGTATGCAAATCTGATGAGTAAATGCAGTTGTGATGGCACTGCCTTTGACAGTTGTTCATCAGGCAGCAGTGATGGAAATAGGGGAAAGAGAATGTTTGAGGCTGTAGAGACAGAGAACTTAAGGCACAAAGTATTAGCAAATATACAGATTTCTTGGGTAAATGCTAGTATTAAAATAAACAAATACCAATAATAAGGCAACTTTTGAAGTTTTAAATATCTGAAAATACTTTCATCTAGCAGATGTAAAATATCAGAAAAATATTACCAAGCAGTAAATTTCTTACTTGTGTGGTGCAAATTTTAGGGTGAGAGAACCTTTTAATGTGAAGATTGATGGAAAAATACTTTGCTACTCTTGATGTAAAGGTTCATTCAGAGTAGGAAAAGTAATTTGATTTATTTCCTTGTTTCAAGATGATGGGAACCTTAAATTTCTCTGTAATGAGATTCCATTCCATAGCACATCCTGTGCCTATACACTGTGTGCACAGACACTGTGAATTTATATATAAACAGCATGTTTATTGAAAGTGACCTGTTAACATTAGAACAAAGATCAAGTCCAGTGTGTCTCCATATTGTCAGATGCATTATTTGGCTCCTTTTTTATTTTTTTTTTAATGATGCAGATGGCTCTATAAAGGCACAGTAGATTGTAATGTGATCATTTTTCTTGTGGTCAGGCATTTCTGTATGTTTCTTTTCTTAAATATCTTTTTTTCTTTTGGTACTTGTTCAGTTACTATTTCCCTTTTCTCTGTGTCATCTAATTAAGGATTTGTTGGTTTGTTTCCCAGTATCAAATGTGTTTTTATTTTTTTAAATAAACAATAAAATGAATGGCAGAATTTCAGAGGATAAAAACACCATTTGTCCTCTGTTTCTATCTGGGTTTCCTGTTTTTTGCATCAGAATAAAAATATTTGCAGATCAAGCGCATACTTCTCAGTGTCCCAAGGTGTTCATTAGTCTTTTCCAGTACAACTAGAAAATGTGGTCCCTGCCTCAAATAAGTTGCAGTCTCAGATCCCAGTCTTGCAAATTCTTGTACATGCTGCATACATATGAGGCCATAGAACTACTTACACCTCAAGTTTATATCTGTATACACATAAGATCATGGTCTTAAAGACAGAGAATGAATACAAGAAAAAAGGAAGGAAAAGAGTGCAGCATTTATAAACAGTGGAATCAGCTGTTGGAAGCAGTCTTATGTTTTTTAATTTTTTAAGGTGCATTTTAGAAGCACTTCATGGGCATCCTGGGGGAGCACCAGATCACAAACGGGGGGGTCCCCCAGCGGCCGACTCCTGAGCCTGGAACCACCAGTGGCAAAACCAGAAGTGCACTTCCACTGGCACTGGCCATGCTCCAGCTGCAAAACTGGAAATCTCGGGGTGCACAGCACCCACTATGCATTGCCAGTGAAGCATTTTTGTATTCTTTTCTAGGATATTTTATTTGCATTGGGGTTGTGAAGTGCTGTTCTCTGCATACCACCTTTCCCTGTAAGATTAGGGATCAAATTGAATTGACTTGCAGAGATTACACCAAAAGAAAATAGTATGGTCAGTACAGTGGCCAACTGAGTAAGAAATAGGTGGCTTATTTAAAAAAAACAAAAAAAGTGAAGACCTTTTTATTCAACTGAATCTATTATTGTGCTAATATAGTCTTAATTACACATTTGTAAATCTAGGGGTAAATATTGGGAGCTGGGAGGAAAAACTGTTCCCTAGGACACCCAGGGAAGGACAAGGAGCAATAGCCGTAAACTGTTAAATGATGGTTTCAGGTTGGATGTAAGGAAGAACTTCTTTATGGTAAGGATGACCAGAATCTGGAATAGACTTCCCAAGGAGGTGGTATAGTCCCCAACTGTGGAAGTTTTCAAGAGGAGATTGAACAGACACCTTTCTGGGATCATTTGATCTCAGCAGTATTCCTGCCCAGAGTAGGGTGGTTAGACTCGATCTTTTGAGGTCCCTTCCAGCCCTTCATTTTTATGATTTCTAGTAGATGTGTAGTGGGTTCCTTTTAAATTCCTATCCAGTTCTCACTTGCAACTGTAAACCTGGCAGAAGGAAGGGGAAAGTAGCACCTTGAGCTAAGTACAGACAGTCAAAAAGTCCAAGGCTGAATTGATTCAGTCTTCGCAGGTTAGACTAACCTGCAGAAATTAAACTGGACAGACATTCACTTTTGATTCAGGAAATGCAACCACATACCTGCAGTGGCTCAGGCCAGACGCCTGCGGGGGGAGGGAGGGGAGGAACTAGAACATGCCTATTTGACATATAGCTAGCATGGGCTGTGTGTTTGTTTCCTTTTCCTGCTGCCCCTGAGGTCTCTGAGATTTGCAGTCCAGAATCACAGTGGGAGGACTCTACAGGATTGCTCATCACTTCCTTTTCCTACTTCCAGGTGCCTCTGGGATTTTTAGTCCACAGTTGCAGCCAGCAGTAAGGTTTTAGCAGAGCAGGACATCTCCGTACTCGGGGTGGGGGGTGGAGTTTAACCCTGTTCCCTGGCCCCAGACCCCAGCTAGGGTTTACCTGCGGAGGGGAAGTCCCTGCCTCTGCCCCCCTGCACTCCTGCCCAACCCTTCTCTGCTGGAGCAGACAACCTAGCCTAGAGCTAGAAAATGTGATGGGATGTTGTGGGGACTGTGATTTAACTTGAACCAGGAAGGGGTCTGGGACAGAAGTTTCATAACTGATTTGGGTCAAACCAGTTTAAGTCTGATACTACATTCAACCAGGTTTATCTTAAACCAATTTCAGCTATTTTGAAACTTCTGTTCTGTTACAGGTTTAAACCAGTTTCTGATCACTTAAAATGGTGTATGTGTAACTTCTGTCCCTAGCCCTGAAGACTAACTGGTTCAGGGAAATGTAAGTTTTCACAGGTAATAGCCTACTTCATCAGATGCTAACTATAAATCTGGAGATTAGATTTGAGCTGTGCATTCTTTGTGTACATATCTCTTACTCATTCTGTGCTAGTTTCCCAAGAAAGTGACCTTCTGGATGTCCCTCACACTTCAGGTGCATTTTGGTAACTTACCAGAAGTCATTTCAGCTCTTTCAGGAACTATGAATTCAGTTGATAAGAAACATAGCTCTTTGTGTTCAGGTTTGTCAAGTGCTGCAGTTTGTCCCTCATATTCTGTTAGGGGAGGGCTGCCCAACTTCTAACTGCCTGGGGGCCTCAGGCTCTCTAGCCACATACCAGATGGGCTGCAAGTCTTGTCAGCTGCTTGCTGCACAGTTCACATGCAGTGCTGCTTGGCTTGGTTCCCCTATACCAGGCTTGTCCGCCATGCAGCCCGCCAAGCTATTTTATCTGGCCAGCGGCGGAGCGCGGTGGCGGCAGCAACACTTGCGTGGAGCCATGGTGGCAGCATGGAGTGCGGAGCTGCGACAGCGTGGAGCCAGCGGTGAGGCGGTGGTGGGGCCAGCCCGCGGGCCCCAGCCCACAGCAAGGGGAGGGGAGCTGCTTACCCCCACAGGGCCCGGGGAAGCGGCCCTGCATGGGAGGCCAAGAAGCGGCCGCTGGCACTGCTAGCCTGCACCTGCCTCCTCACCCACCTGCTTCAAGCCAGCCCCGCTGCCCTGCCCTGCCCCACAGCAAGGCGGCTCCTGCTCTTCTGGCCAGTCTCCCCCCGGGTGCTGCAGCTCTCCGGGCCTGGCCACCTGTGCGCGAGGCCCTGAGGGGGCCGCTTCTCATGGGCTGCTGGGGCTGGGAGGAGCGCAGCAGGGTCTGCACCAGCCAGCAGAAGCGGTGGGGGGAGCCATGTGCTGCTCTGGATGCAATGAGCCAGCACTGTCAGTCCCGAGTGGCACACGGCTCTGCCGCTGCTTCTGCTGGCTGGTGGGGGCCTGGCTGGCCTCCTCCCGTCCCCAGCAGCACATGGGAAGCCAGCTTCAGCTGCATGCTGCTTTTCCTGGCTGCTGTCCAGGCGGGTCCTGCAGCACCATGTCAACCCGGGCATGGCACACACAGGTCGGGCGGGCCCCAGGTTAACCGCGGCCTGACCTCGTGGCTTCTCCAGCACCAGGGCAACCCGGTTGTAGCTAAGCGGCTCCTGCAGCACCATGTCAACCCGGGCATGCATGCTATGTCAACCAGCACCATGTCAACTCCTGCAACTTCATTGATATCAAAGGTCACGTGCCATCACTTCCTGATATGATACCACTTCCTGTGACATCTTTGAATATGGCTCGCCAGCTCACTGGGTGATAAAAACTTCATAATCCAGCCCCACATTCAAAAAGGTTGGACACCCCTGCCCTATACCGTGCTGTGGGTAAAAACTAACTTTAATATGGAAAAATGCTACAATGGAACTGGAGAAGACAGAGCAGAACATAAAGGTTTAAAACACACTTTCTCCTAATGCTTCACTGACCCCTGGCTAGGGCGTTATTTCACAGACCACACTTGGTTCCAGTGGCTCCCTGTCTGTAGAAGGAATCACAACTACCACGAGTCCGGGTTCCTTTTGCCTCTAGACTAATGCAGCTAGAACCTGGATACCTGTCTCTGCAGCAAACTCCACCTTGTTTCCGGAGGTCTTAGCTTCTCTGCTTCCCTCAATGAGTTGCCTCTGCCCTTGCTGCTCCAGTCTTCTCTGCTGCAGCCACCACGTGGCAGACTCCCTCTGTCTCTACTCTGGGGTTTTACTCTAGCAGGCTCTGTGGACTCCAGGCTGGCACAGGTATGCATGGACATGGCCACACTCTCGCTCTCCCACTTTACATCTCTTTTCCCCCTCCAGCTTCTAGAAAGAGCCAAGAAACGGATCCTTCCAGCACCATCCAGAGGGCAGGGTACAATTAGTTAGGTCACACCCAGCTCTTCTGCAGTTCGGTCTGCCAGCCCAAAACCCATCCAAAGAAGTCCTTTCAATATATAACATCCCAGCAAACAATACAACTATGTAATTATCACACCAATACAGGTCTCCATCCCAAAGAAATTCTTTGGGATTCCTTGCTACTGTGAAGATCTGCCTTTGTCAAATCTCTGCAGGATTGCATTTTAGGATGGACACATCAGTTGAGGTGAATGGGATATTGACTGGATGATGCTATATGTTATGAACTAAAGTTATACTCTTGTTTCTTTTACTTGTGGGGAAGGCTTTTAAGAATAATTTTAAATGAAGAAAGAATTGTAGAGACTTTGGTTAAAAAAAAAATCTAATTACAAAAGGCCATACTTCTTAAATTGCCAGATACAATGCTTACAAATGAAGGATACCTTTTGAAAAAGTTTTTCCTCTAAAATTATGTTATTTCTTATGAATATTTTCACATAGTGTCTTCTGCCACTCAGAGATGGGAAAAAATCCACTTCACCTTCCTGAAAACCTATCTTCAAGCAGCTCTGAAATGCTTTTAACATTTTGAAGCCTATTGGCAAATGGGTATTTTTTTTCTTCAGTTCCCCTGAGCAGGGTTTTTTCTTTCTTTTATTATATTTGTTTTTTTCTTATTCTGCTTCTGTGGAACAGTAGCTGCACTAATTATTCAGACAGGAAACGGAATTATATGAAGGTCACCTAACTGGAGAAACATGCCTTCACCCATAGATCAATACAATGTTCCATAAAACTGATTTTTTTCTAGTTTTCCTTCTTTTGACCTTTCTTTTTTGTACACTTGGCATATTGAGATACTGAGTAGGCAGATTGTAAATTTACCCACTCGATTTGAGAATAAATATACTGGGAATTGATAAGCCATTGGCAGATAACATTTTCCCATTGAAAATGACTTCTAATGTGCCTTACTTTGCAATTTATGTGCATTTTTTTGTTTTCTGTACACACATTCCAGGTTCAGGGCTCTAGTCCTTTGTTTCCATATTGGAAAATAACTGAAAATGATATTTTTTGATCACTCAAAACCACAAAATGCTTTATTACTCAGCAATGTTGTTTGCTATCAACTTTCTAACCTAAAATAAAAACTGAATATATTTTTGGTAACATGAGGATCAGCAAGTCCTGGAGGTTTTAAAATAGATGCAATATGATGCCCATAATAACCTGTTGCAACTTAGCAGACCTGGAAAACTATACAAAAAGCAAACCAAAATGGAGGGCAGTTCTATACTCCATGCTTTTAATAATATTTATTTTGCAATCTTTGCTTTGTTTTGTTTCAAACTTTTAATTAAGATTTCCTTGGCTTTGCTGACCCATTTCTATATTGTTAAAGGCAACAGAAAAGAAGCTGCCAGGATAGCAGAAGAGATCTATGGAATAGTACCAGGTAAAATGAATTTCAGACACTCAAACTTTAAGTACATGTTCTCTAAATATGGAGGTCTTGAGGAATTAAATTTTAATCATTGTGCTGCCAGAAGTTGAGGTAGTTGCTAAATGTGCTGGTTGAATGGTTTGACCACACTTTCCATTTCTGCAAGCTTTGCACAGTGGCAGCATGCACTGGCATGTTTTGGGTGTGCAAAATATGAGACTAACAATTAGACAGCCTACGTGTGAAAAATGTTTGCGTAAGTATAGGAAATAAAAGATTGCTTTTGGAAGCAGACCGGCTGTTAGAGTTAACTGTGCAAGTAATGAAGGGTTTTACTAAGTTTGAGTCAAAACCAGAGAGCAGTAAGAGAAAAGACAGAGAATGTGAATTTCCTAAAGGAAGACACTAGGAAGGGTGTAATTACTGTTCATTTGAATCCAAGCCAAGAATATCTGTTTTATTGAACCGTACTGAGCTATAAAATGAAAGCAGTTGGCATTATTATGAAAATCAAATTTGGCAATAAAATATTTGGCAGGCTCTCAAAATGATCATTTACCTTTGTTTCTTTTCTAATAATATTACTTCCCACTCAGCTATGAAAATTATTGCCTTACAGGCTTACACCATAAGTTTGTCCAAGGCAGTCAATAGAACTATTTATGGTGAAAAATGGCTATTCAGGGTGCTGCCAGAATCAAATTGTGGCCTGAAAATCAGAGTCCTGTCAAAAGAAAGGCAGTACCATCTTTTTTATAAGGCACTTACTGACTAGAATTTGTAATATTCATGTTGTTTTGTACTTGTCTCCATAGTGTCTTGTAAATTATGGGTTATTAGCAAAGACTTCTTTTTATTTGTGAATTAAGTATTTAATTCATATGCCTTAACCAAAATGCCGTTAAGACACTTGATAACTGGTAGGTTTACCCATATAAAGATTCTTAGCTAAGTACATACAAGTTTTCCAGGACTGTATCATATTTGCCATTTGCAAGGATAGTCTTTCAAAACACTAGGTCATGTGATGATATTGCCTGTGTACTGTATTGGATTACAGATGAAGTTTTGCAGCATAACCCAAAGTAATGCAATGGCAAGAGAAGTAGCAGCAAACTTTCTCCATTTTCCTCCAGAAATATAGGAAATCCATGGTGTTTCAGAAATGTCTTTCATAACTGAGGAGTTAAGAAATGCCCCTTACGGGAACTACATTTGCCATATGTTTCAGGGAGGTATGTTGCTGTGACTTGCATGGAAATACACAGCTGCGTGCATTTTCATGGTGAGAAGTGTCCCTGTTGCATGTAACATAAAATGTGTGACTAATATAGATGAGATGCACTGTATATGTTTATTTAATATGTTGGAATATACAATGTGGTGTGTACGTAAAGCTAAGTATAGATGGGGGTGCTATGGTTACTCCTATGGTTGCCTGATCTTCTTCTTTATACAGACCCTGTTTTAAATTTCTAAAATGATCGAGTTTGTGTATCTGAAGCTATGGAAAAAATGTTCTATTTAGTGCCTATTAAAAATATCAGCAAGCTTTTATTTAAGAAGCTCTAGTATGCCATACTTTGGAATAGGGAGTTGAAATTTGATCAGAAGGTAATCTTTGATAGAGAGAGGGTGTTTGCCATCCTTATGAAAAGCTTTCCAAAGTTCACCAGTTTATAAGCCTTTGAGACGTTCTTAGTTTTATGCTCAGTAAAGGTCTGCTAAAATCCTCAGCTAGGAGCTGAGCAGGACTTCCAAGATCAAAAAAGTGAGAGACGAAATATCCAAACAGCACAGAGCAGAGGCAGTCCAGTCAAAAATATAGAAACTACTCTGACTATCCAGAGGTCTTTGCTTTTGCTGGTTCTGTAGCTGCTTCTGCTGACCTATAGTCTTTGTCTGATTCCTTTCCTGCAGCCTTCCTCAAAGCCACAAGGCAGGTGAAAAGGAAGGGCAAGTACCACTTGAGTCCTATTACCTCCCGAATGGGTGGTCTTGTACAGGATTTGAGGCCTAATGGAGAATAAGGGTAGCTCCAGCTGGATTTTACCTCCTTTCTGATTTACAGAAGTGCTGTGCATTCATAAGTGTTACTGAGGACAAAAGTAAGTGGGGTTTGTATACAAATGCTATATAAACCTATATACTTTGGGAGGGGAAAAGGGTCTTACCTGTAGAATTGGGTCCCCAGAATAAGTGATTTGAATACATACCTTAATGTAGTGCTGTGCAGAGGTAGCTAAGCTAGCTTACATACTGGAAGCAATATAACCTCTGTAGTGTGATGTTCCACCCAGGCTAATTAAACACGCTAGACTGTCATATAAAGCCTGGGACAGATGATAAGTACAGGTGAACTTAATCAGAAGTGTCATCATGTGGCATCATCGTTACTCCTACGTAGGTCAGTAGCAGGGCTGGAACCTTTAGATGCACTGCTCAGGCCTGAGCCATTTGGTCCAATTATATCAGTAATAGATTGCCTTCCTCAACACTGGGCCTGCGGGTTTCATAGATACTTTTTAACAGCAGAGAGATAGTAGAACCGAGGAATCTTGAGTTGCATTTCAGGTAGCGGGGATGGGAATCATTGCTCTAACAAATCTTCTGCCTGTTCCCCCAAAGTTTACCCCCCTTTTGCCTCATCTCCTTCAACAGAGGTGCCCAATTCATGGCCTGTGAGGGTTTAACTTGTAGCCTGAAGGCTCCTGCCTGGCCACAAACCCCCTCTGCACCCCGCTGCCCCCAAACACTCCTTCTGTGGCTACCAGGGTCTCTGGGCTTTTCCTCCCTCCTCCAGCTTCTGCTTCCTGCCATCGCTGACAGGGGACACATGGCGTGTGGGCCCAAGCTGCCCAGAAGTTGGACAAGCCTGTCCTACATATGACCCTTCCATTCTGGTCTTCTGTTTCTTCCCCACCCTGGCTCCTTGCCTCAGGCACACTTTCACTCTGGAGGTTTTTTCAGACTCATGTTTTATTATGATAAGGCAAATACCCCTCATGGAAAATGTTAGTCCAAGTAGTTTGTTAAAGATGTAAGGAGCTGAAGAGAAAGTAGCAGGCAATCTTAATGATCATTTTTGGCAGGTCTGGTATTATTGCTATTATTAAATTTAAGGAAATTATGCAACACTTAATGTCTTTCTCTGGGAATGCTGTATGGTTGCAACTCTACAAAGACAGAGTTAAGGGGCTCCTATACACATGCAGGGGGGCTGCTTTGATTATGTACACTGTAATTACATGTCAGAGCAGGCTCAATTAACCAAGTCTACTGGAGCGTGGTAATTACTACGCTCTAGCAGAGTCCAGTGTCACATCTATCGGTGTCCCTGCACTGAAAAATTGCATCAGGGTGCTTTAAACTAAAGCTCATTCAACAAGCTTTAGTTCAAAGCGTCCTGCTGCCAATTTTCAGCATGAGGACGGTAATATGTGTGACACTCTGGACGCTTTTAATTAAAGTGCCCCCCCACCCCCCACCCTCCGGAGCACACGTATAAAAATCCAAGGTTATGATTATTAGTTAACCCTGGGTCATTGTCTCATAAAGAATCCAGGCTAAGCATGGCAGTTTTCAGGTTTCTGATTTTATTTTCCTCTGTAATGTTGTGGGCATATGTGATTTGGGGGTTTGAATGGACTGTGGGGTTTTATTGTGATATTTCTGTATTAACTGTGTTCATGTTGTTATATTGTGTGACTCAGCTTACCCCATTAGCCTGTGCACAGAAAATGAAGGGTTAAGTGTCAGAGCTGTCTTCATGCAGGACAAGACAGGATGGACCTTTAGTGTGAACTATGACTCTCAGACTGCTGCCACACCTTACACTTAGACATGATATCATTAACCAGTTAATTGCATCTTAATTTGTGATCCAGCCACACATTCAATCATAAAATGTCATCACAAAATGAGGAACAAGTTATTACAAGAATGTGTAATAACTTTGTGGCTGATTCCTATCATGCCATTAATTGAAAGTGTGGCCAGGTGCACCCCCGTGCCTGGGAGCCTAGGTTAGCTGACAGGATTCCCAGCCATGGGGTGCATAGGATCATGATCCTAGGCTCCCCCTGCATGGGCAAGAAGCAAATTCCTCTGACTGGGAGCCTAAGTTAGCTGATGGTATTCCCAGCCATGCAGGTGCATGGTACATCTCCATGCCTAGGATCCCCATTAGCGGAAGGGGCTCCCACCTGTAGGAGCTTGCTTCTTCCCCATGCAGGGAGAGCCCAGGATCATGATCCCAGGCTTCCACTGCACCAGCAATAAGGTGTGATGGGATCTGATGTGTGATCCAACAATCACATCTCCAATCATGCACTTGTGGCATGGCAGAAAGCTCAATTGTTTGCAGGGGCCCTTAAATAGCTTTGTTAACATCAACAAAACTGAGGTGCCTGACACCCAGGAATACAATCAGGTTGGCAGCTCCTGACCAGAAGAGTCTGGGGACTGAGAAGTGGAGAGATTTACAGAACTGGAGAGACTAGAAAGGGAGCAGCTGAGTATCTTTGGGGGTGCACAGGGCTGTGCAAAGTTGGTTTGGGGAAGGAGGGATTGATTAACCCCTTCAAAGGGAGCAGAAAACCTCTGGCTGGGTGGCCTTTGCCCCAATGAATGCCTTTACTGAAGAGATTATCTGCTGTGCTGCGTGGTACTAGTGGCTGTGGTGGATCTTCCCAACAGGAGGTGAAGTCCCTCTCTCAGGAGGGGAACTGGATGTTCAGTCAGGGCCACAGAGAATCAGGAAATGTGAAATATTAAAAGTTTGGGGTCTCAGAGTTGGAAGAAGTCTGGGTTGTCCCTTGCTTTAGAAGTCAATCCCAGGCTGGCTTCCAGGGACTCTGCCAGAGACAAGGATGAAGCTGTCCTGAGCAAGCAACCCCTGGAGGTCACTCCATGACCGTATTTACTGGGAGACTGATGAAATGTGGCAACAGCTTTAATAATATTTATTTATTTATTGGTCTGGTAAATAGGTCTCTCTTTATTTGGTGGGTGGGGATGTTGAGATTGGTGGAGGGAAAAAAAAAACATTTGAGGATTGCTTAATGCCAGCCAAAAAAAAAAAAAGCAGTAATGGTAATGAACAAAGGCTTACTCTGTGTTCTGCCTTTCTCTGTTGAATAAACTATGAAAAGGCCAAGAATTGCCCTACCACAGAGCAAAACACTGAACAACAGCAACAAACAACATGGAAGAAAGTACCATAAAGAATAAATTTGCTTTTAATCCATGGATTTTAATGCATAGCTCTAGCTTTTCTGCACCTATGCATCTCTGACCAGCCCCTTCAATATAAATGGATTTCCCATCTTTCCTTCTCATATTGTGCGTCTGGCCACTGCTGATCATGTATTTTTAATCTGTTACTATTTTCATCCTTGTTCCAGTTGAAACATTGGGACCCAGCAGAAAGGAAGAACGGGCGAGTGGTCCTAGTGCTAGCCTGGGACTCTGCAGACCTAGGTTCAATTACTTATTTCACTGTGTGAGCTTGGCCAAAAAATTTAAGCCCAGATCCTCAGATATATTAGGAAGATGTAACTCTCACTGATTTCTTTGCATCTTGGTTCCCCATTTGCAAAACGGAGATAATTGTACTTCCCTATCTCCTAAAAATGTGAGCTTTAATACATTGAAGTACATAAGAATGCAGATGTTAAGGAAAAGGGTTCTATAAAAAAGAAAACCTTAGATGGAACTAGGACAAATAATGATACAAGTTCCTTTCCATCTTATTGTGGTAGCTATTAACTCTGGGAAAAATGCTTGGACTTTGACACAATTCTGTCTTAAATGGCAACACACCCCCAGCAAATTCTGAATCCTTACAACTAAAATAATGTTTCTAAGTGGAGCTACTACTTAAAGGTTGTATAGTCATTCAACCAAGCAGAAAATTAAGGAGAACCACAGACAGACAAAGAAAAAAGACATCCCACAGATCTCACTGGGGAGTTTACTTGAGATGAATTGCTCAAAATGATGTAGAAAAGTAGGAATTGAGCGTTGGGCAGTGTTTCTTTGAAACTCCTGGGTGAGGAGGTAAAATATCGATATCTGCTAACCTGGTTGGAGGGAAAGGTAGAGACATTCATAATTCGTATTTGCTAAGTCAGAGAGAAAATTGCTCTGGGCATATTAAATTGGTTTGCTAGGCACTCAGCTAAAGTTACCAATTAAAGGCTATGGTCAAGATTTAAAAATTAGGATCAGAGAGTGGAATTTTCTCAAGTACCACAGAGAGTCTCAGCAGGACTGGATTTGTGCTCTTAGCTTACTTTGCTGCATTTAAAGTTTCTGCCCATGAACCGTTTTTTCCAAATACCTAAAAAAGTGCCCTGCTATTCCAAAAGTGCTGAAGGTTTATCTTCTCTCACTAAAATGAATTTAGTAGGCAGTTTTGCGTGCGTGTGCGCGCGTATACAAATACAAATTTTCCTATGTTCATTTGGAACAGTTTGCATCTCTGTTTTCATGTTTTTACTTTATATTTGGATTAACTCCTGTGCTGTGTTAGGCTCATGGGCTGATCGATCACCTCTTCATGAAGCTGCATTCCAAGGGCGCCTCTTATCTTTGAAAACCTTGATTGCACAGGTAAGAAACCAGAAATAAATTCATTAGATGCTATCTCTTTTTTTTTTTTAGATTCCAGATTTTTTCCAACTTTTGGCTTCCTTTTCAAGGACTAACCATAAAAACAGGCTACATGGGATAGAGGAGGCAAAATGTATAGGTTTAAATGTATAGGTTTAAATGTAAATACTGTTTTATAAAACAATCAGGTATGTTCCTAGTTGGGGAGAGGCGGAAGAAAAGGCAAGGTGGCACCTTAGAGACCAGCTCCTTTTAGAAAGGCATAAATTGGGGAGCATATACAAGTTGGGTGGGTGGTAGTCTCCACTCTAGTTGAAGCCAAGAATTCAGAGGGCAGTGAACAGGAGATAGGAAGCGGTATGGCATAGTGCATAAGGACAATGGAACAAGTTAGGATTATTAGATTTTTGGTGCCTTCTCTATCAGTGCCCACTACTACAGATATCCAAGAAACCTCATCATCCTGGGTGCACCTATATGTGCAATTATTGCGACTGAATAAAGTGTGGAGCAATTTGCACTGCAGTATACTACTCCCAGATGCAGTCTACCCATGATCCTAGGACAGCAGCAAATTGAGCCCAGGAGGAACAGTTTAAGCAGGGGCTGCTTCTGCCCTGCTCTGCCCCCCTGCAGCATCCAGGGGCAGCTTCTGGCTTTGTTAGCAGCTGCACAGGTGCCAGGGCAGCCCTAGGCTGGCAGGGGGCATGAGGGCTAGGCCAAGGCTCAAGCTGGCGGTGGCAGTATGGTCTGGGCTCTGAGAAGCAACCCCAGGCTGGCAGGGGATACCAGGGGTCAGGCCTGGGCAACAAGTGACTGCATCAGATGGTGGAGGAGGTGGCTGGGACACAAGGCTCCTACATCTGCCAAGCCATGTGCCTAGGCAGCAAGCAGGAATATAGCCCCCTGCTGGCAGGGCAGACCAGGTACAATTTAAACTCAGGTCAACGTCTACATGTGTGTTGCAGCATAGTAAATATCTCCGCAGTAGAATAGTACTTGTATTTACAAGTACTACACTGCTGCAGAGTTAATTAGTTTCCTGTGGCCTAATAAGGCCAAACTTATAGATGCAAGACATTTAGTGTGGAGCTAATTAATCTACTCTACAGTATATGTCTCGTGTAGATGCATCTCCTGAGATCCAACCTTATTTCTCCACCTGTCAGTTGATAAATGTGGGAGATATATGACAGAGACCCCAAATGAGGCATGCTCACACTTACTTTCTTATGCCCATTATGTGAGAAAATACAGTGATTTTCCACATTAAAGTTGAGGGGGACCCTGGATTTGTGTGGAGCATAAATGAGCCTGAGGCTGAAATGAGGGATTTCTAAAAGGAATGGAGTGAATACCAAGAAATCCCCAGCTCCTGACACTTACTTGTATGTGGTTATTTAAAGGGTACCACAACCACTTCTTTGAAATTTGAAAACTGATTCTCTTCTGTTTATTGGCCATTTGGTCCCAAGCCTCCAACTTCAGGTAATTAATTTGAAAAATGAAATCCCTGCCCGTTCAGTGGATGCATCTACATGAGATGTTTATTGTGATGTTGCCTAATTACTTCCACAGTAAAGTCTCGGTGTCTAGGTGCACAGCCCTATTAGACTGCAGTAAACGAATTGACTCTGTCATAGGTTAGCAGTTGTAAACAGAAGTACCTATCTGACAGTGGTGTTCTTGAGTGCACAGCCATGCACATGTAGACGCGGGATGGCTGGGGCACAAGGATGCTTCAGCTATGATAAGGATCACTGTACTGCTTGTTTTACCTTTGTAGATGCATATATCTGAATATTTTATTTTTGAAGATTTCAGTGGTAGAAGAGTGGGCTACCATTTGGTTAGGTGGGGAATAATAATCTATAGAGAGTGGGACAGAGCTGATCCACAGCAGCAAGATAAATGAAAGGGTAAAGCTGTTCATGCAGTATCATACCAGTTGATCACTGTTTCTCAGATACTTACCCTTCAGTTAATATTAAACATGTAGCTTTATTTAAAGTCACATAGAAGATTTTTCAAAAGCACCTGAATGATTTAGGAACAACCTCCAAGGAATTGGTGGTGACATGATTTTAAAAAAGTCTGCCCATGAAAGCCAGAAAACAAAGCACTTCATTTTCAAAAGACTAGCCGTTGCCAGTACCGAGTGAGAAACCTTAACAAATATCTGTATTTTTAAAAGTATAAGACCCTGTTTTCAGCTCCTTTATAAAAATGGGAAGTGTTGGATAAATGTAGCTATGGGGAAAGCTGCTTTCACATCCCATACCTGAGTCTTTAAAGAGTGTTTGCTGATTAAAGGAATTACTCTGATAAAATATGTTCCTCTCTTGTAGATTGCTGCATTTCCCATGTTAGAGGAATGTGCTTAATTAATGCTATGTCACTGCGGTCATTTCTTTCTTCACACAAGGGATTTGTAGAAAACCTTTCTTCTTGTAAAGATACCATGTGGTAAACTTGAAAACTATAAAAAAGGATAACTTAGACAATAAGCTACCAGTGCAAAAGGAATCTTGCTTATTCCCCTTCTGATGCCTAAAGCCAGAGAGGTTCTCAATGTCATGTTTTAATATCAATGTGATTGCTTAGCTCTTACATAAATACATTTGCTTTTTCTATTTTAAATGGTTATGCTACGGAGTATTATGACTGTTTTTGCTTATTGTGTAAGTGGATTGCAGCTGGACAATTTCCCAGCATTTGTCTGCCCACAAGTTTTTATACCTTTTTATACATAAAAGTAAATTTGTGTAGAATTTACTTATGGGGAAGAGGATGGGGGGAAGGAGGAAAGCACACTGCTGCCATCGTGTGAGCTGCTTAGTGTTTTGCATCAGATATTTGCAACAACTGCATTTTAAAATACCAGAATGTGTTATCCGTGTTACACTATAGTACAGTTGGCTCATATTGTATTCTTGCATGTGGGTGTAAATTTTTATTTTCTATTTGACTTTGCTGTAGTCTGAAAAATGTATTCACAAAATTCCACACAGGTTTGGATTCAAGCATATTTGTGCTGTTTTCCCTTAGTGAGTATTTGGAATAGTTGTTTTCACTGAAGGCATCCTGCTGAAAATGCCAACTTTTAGTTTTCATTTGTTTTTTAATGAAAGAAAAATAGAGCAATTCTTCTGTTGCAAAGAATTTAATACGACAACATACTAGAATATTTGGACACTATGGATTCCTATTTAAAATCTCTGAGTTTATTTTGTGAATTGTGAATTTTGTGAGTTTATTTTGTGAATATTGCCTCACAATATTAACACCTAAGAGTGTTAATATTGTGAGGTACCCTGTGGTACCCTTAAAAGGATCTTGCAGCACCCTGGTGTGCCATGGTACCCTGGTTGAGAATCACTGTTTTCTGTTCAAATATAAATTAATAAAAGAGCTCTTATTCAGACATTCCTAGAAAGGGCTTATTATTCAACAGTCTCTTTTTTTCTGTTTAAAGTGTTTTCTAGAAAAGTGAGGAAAAGGAAACAGTATACGTAATGTAACTTAGACCAGTAATATTGCTGTATTTAGTTTACAGATAAAAATACAGCTTATAAACTATGATTATTATTTGTATCTAGAAATAAGGAAGTTAATTCACTATTGGAGTCTAAAAAAGTATAGTGTTTCCTGATGTTTACTGTATCATACAGCAGCTTCCCTTTATCTTTTGCTGCAAATCTACATTTGGGGGTGCTAGTTGGTGGCAAGAACTATAGTGTCAAAAAAGGATCATCTGTTTCTTGCATATTCTGCAATAACTCTCACTGATTTCAGTAGGAGTTTGCACAAGAGCAGGGAATGCAGTCTTGGCCTTTGTGGAACAGTAATGTTTGCATTTCATGTTTTGTTTGTGGTGAGGGTGTCCACAACCCCGCATCCGCCTGTTTTCATATCTCTCTTCTGATTTCCAGGGATTCAATGTAAACCTTGTGACAATAGACCGAGTTTCTGCTCTCCATGACGCCTGCCTTGGTGGCCATGTTGCTTGTGCAAAAGTTTTACTGGAGAATGGTGCTCGAGTGAGTGTTAAAGATCATAGTGATTTACATGGGTTTGTAGAGTTGAAAAAGAATATAGGATCCTGTGCTTGGTAGCTACATGATACATAGTTGGCATATGTTGATGCAATCTAGAACATGCAGTTAGTCATGCAGCTTATGCTAGGAATGGAGCCAAACTTCTGAAGGGGCGATCAGTACTCTGTGGTACAGTTATCTTTGACAGTGATTCCAAGCTGCACATATCAAAATTGACAAATTCTAGACACAAAAGGGAAAAAATGCTCTGTTTTCACCAATAATAAATTGTTTATGATTCTTTAGTGATGGCTTTCATCCTGAAGGATCTCAAAGCTTTGTTGTAGCTTTAGTCTCCAATATATTCCCTTCTGTCTTTCTTCTGTGAAACTTTACTGTGATCAACATAAAAAATTAGAATAACCAGGCCATAATGATCGTTATGTTAATGATTTATCCTTTTCTTTTCACAATGGTCATTGGAATTCCCCATGGTCTTTTGTGAGATTAGTTTGAAACGTGCATATAAATAAAAAATAAATGGGTTTAAAGAAATGAAATATTTTATCTGTTAATAAAATAGCAACATTTCCCCCAAGTTGGACCTAAGGTAAAATGCATTTTAAAATGGAAATATTGGAGTTTAATGAAATATATTTCATTCAGCCTGGTTACAGGTTCCTCTAATTACTGTCCTGAGCTATTGACATGTTGAGGGGCAACAAACTGGGTAACTCCAATCTAACAACTGCCTATTTGTGGGAGAAACTATATTTATTAAATAACTGTGCACACTGTATATTAACTTTTAATTCCCTAGAGAGCAAGAAACAAACATTGATCCTCAGCTTCACTGCATTTCCAGTTGTTTGGGATCTGTTCTTTAAAAAAAGAAAGGACAATGAAGCAATGGTTTGGTTTATTAACAGCATATCTTTCCAACACCCAGAAAATCATGAGGCTGAACAATCAGTTGTCACGTTTGTCATCTCGGTCGCTACTCTTCTATTCCTGTTCTTGAATGTAACATATTGTTTCAGGCACTCTTTTTTTCCTTCTCCCTATACTTAAAGTTAATAGACATGTAGCCTCTTGGATAAAGAGTGCCCCATTCTGTTGCTTTTCTTCAGTGCTTTTGTTGTTTAATTGTCTTACTTATGAAGTCATTACTCTGAAATTAGACTTCCTAATGTTCCTTTCTCTGTTATCAAGTAAGTCAGTACCCAGGGGAGAAAAGAATGAAAGAAGCTGTTCTTCTTTATCAGTCTTTTTACTTTCACTTCAAGTCTGATTGGCTGTCCATTATAAAATCAATCAAATCTGAGTGCTTACAACCATTTTCTTACCATCTTCCACCTACTGTTTTAAAAGCTGTATAGGATGGGGGATTTTAGGCTTACCAGGAAAAGGGAGGTCAAGGATGGACAGGGGGCCCCAAAGGAACAGGAACCCTGTCTTGAAGGGAGCAGGTAACTTGTAGGAAGGGACAACTATCATCTTGGGCGCAGACAGAAGTTACATTTGATGCTTAATCGGCCCCCTGAAAGCACTCTACAGACATGCTGTGACACACGTGCATGGCTGCAGAATGTTTTTAAAGTGGCCGATCACATATCAAATTAACCCTCATCAAATGAGGGATCAGGTGAAGGCTCTCCACTGTAGTGCACAGTAGGGAACTTTTGTTCCCTAGGGTTAATTTGTGGGGCATTTGGGGCTGTCTGCAGGAAGGGAGGGGGGAGGGGGAGCAAGCTGCCAGCTGGGGTTTCCTTGACCTGAGCTGGAGGGCAGGTAGGTGGATTGGAGCTCCCTGCCTCCTCCCTCCACCTCTCCAGCTCAGGCCAGGCAAACCTCAGCCAGCTTGCTCCCTCCTCCCTTCCTGCAAAGTGCCATGGAGCTGGGAGGGGAGAGGGGCAGGGCTGGGGGGTGCAGCTCCTCATCTGCAGGCAAGCTCCTTGGGCTCCTGCAGGCAGGCTTGATTTCCACCTCCTCCCCCAAGAAGATCTGTTGGGTTGGAGGGGCGGGCACGGGGCAGTGCTCTAACTCATGGTGCTTTATGTAAAGCACCATGAGTTAGAGCGGGGGCCTGCATGTCTGTCAGTGCCTCTTCAGTTCCAAAGTCCTATGGGAGTTTCTCATCTGAAAGAGGCATCTGACCACAGGTAAAATGAAGGCTAATGTGCTTCTTACAGAACTTTGCCCAGCTGCAGAACAAATTTCTGGTGTTCAAAAGCTCAAATGGCAGGGCTGTGGCTATAATGGTGGGGGGGAATTATGTTAATTATGTTATGTTAATTATGTTCAGTGGGGGAGGAAGCTTCAATGAACATGGCATAAAACATGATTCACCATCTTGTAAACAAGGACAAGTAAGCTTAAAAATGTGACCCACAGACAGCTAATATGTTTATATATATGGCTGTATTTTAAACATCTCTTTAGTTAAGGGTAAGACAGTGTTTAGTGTCTTGCTAATTACAATGTGTTAGTCAACACATTTCTAATGCCTTGCTTTTTCCAAGGGAGATGACACTTTGCTGTACAACTCTTAAGCCTTGACCTGGTACCAATTTTTTCCTGTAAAATCCTCTTGCTCTTCCAAGAGTGTTCCAATCCTTTGTGCCCTGTTTTGTTCTCAGTTTAGTTCTGCTCTCAAATTAGAAGCCACTCAGATTGGATAATACTTTCATAATCAGTCAAACCTTCTCTCATTTTCATTAGTCACTGAATTAGTAAAGTGCAGCTCTGCAACATAACATAGCTCTGTAGTAGGAACATAAGAACAAACAAAGTGTCATAATGGTCACACTAATGGTCCATCTAGCCCAGTCTGTCTTTTGTTCAGCTGTCTCCGACTGTGGCAGAAGTGGATGCTACTGAACAGTGGTGCCTTTGGCCTTGAAGGCGAAATGAGTAGTGCAGAGCTGGTCTGCACCCAGATTGGGCCCCAGGGCTAGCACTGCCCCCACCATGCTCTAAGTGCCAGGATTGGGTCTGGGGGTCTGGCACCACCCCATATACTGGGATTGGGTTCCAGGAGCCTGGCATGCCCCATCCTTCCCCCGAAGGCTGGGTACAGAACCTCAGCTGTAGAGCTCTACCCCGTGAGAACTGGAAGTTCCAGCTGTTCTTGTACAGAATTAGTACAGTCTTATTGCTTTGGCCTTACATTAAAGTAGGCAAGGGAAAATTTTCACCTAAACCCTTTTAAACTCCATTTCAATGGTGGGATTAGGGCTAGCTGAAATTTTTCTGTTTTCTTTTCCTTTTTTGATTAAATGAATTTTTTTTCAGAGAAAATATCAGCTATTCCCTTCCCCTCTTGAATTTGGACACTTCATCTTGCAACAAAGTGTAGATCAGTTTGTGTCACACTGGGTCATCAATGGGGCACTCTGCAAGGTAGAAGATGGACAGCTAATCCTACATGTGCAGCCCCATGAAGGGTGTTGCAGGGAAGGGGCTTTCAATCTCTGGTGATATCAGTGTTTTTGTTCTGACAAATATTTCATGCTCAGTCCTCGGAAGGCCACACACTTTTGCACTTTCACCTTTTTTGTTGTTAATATTTTTCTAATGTTTCTCTCTCTGGCCCTCCCCCTTTCTCTCATAAAATCAGAAAACAGATTTTGTTCAGAAATTTTACTTTTCAATTTGAGGTTGCTGGAAACCTAACATTTAGTAAACATTCTAAAAGCTTCCTAGAAAAAAATCAATTTTCTCAGCAGATCGCAGCAGGAGCTTTTATAGTAGTTACTGTCAGAGTCCTGTAGTTCTGTCCTTCATAAAAAAGGACAGCACTTGAAAGATAATGGTGTCTCCTATAGAGTGTGACTGAATGCTGTGAATTATAGGGTTCTGAAATTAAACAAGATCCATGTATCCATATGATGCATTTAATGTCAGTATGTGCATGGCATGCAATGAAGTGCAGCCCTTTTAAAAGAGATTGCTGTATACCTGTCTTGCTGTTTCAGGTCAATGCAGTCACTGTTGATGGGATCACTCCTCTATTTAATGCCTGCTGCAGTGGCAGTGCGGCTTGTGTCAACATGCTGCTTGAATTTGGAGCCAAGGCACAGCTAGGGAATCATCTTGCTTCACCCATTCATGAAGCAGTAAAGAGAGGTAAATTCAGGATTTTGGGTGCAGCTTATACTAAGTGGACTTGATTTATTTTTTAATCCCTAAATACTTATTGAAACATAACCTGCTCCTGACAATCTGATCCCCAGAGATAAATATTTTTTGTTTATTCCACATTATTCTGTATATTCTAATCTAATATTATATATGCAGTTTGTGTTTGTTAGGTGTCCTACTGGAAAGTAGTAAGAGGAGACAGCTTCTTCTCTGTTTTCCAGGCCACAGAGAGTGTATGGAAATTCTTGTGGCTAATGATGTTGATATTGACCAAGACCATTCTCAGCATGGAACACCACTGTACATGGCCTGCACGTATCAAAGGATGGACTGTGTCAAGAAGCTTCTAGAATTAGGTACATTGTGGGTAGGGCAAGAACTGTCCATGCTTGAGCCCCTTAATTATTGTTTGTCCACTTGGGACAAGCAGTACATTCCTAATATATTGAAAATATAATGCATCTTTTGAAATTGGAACAAAAAAATGGGATTCTCTCATTCTATGACGTATAAGAGTGGCAAATAATTTGGCATATGCTTTACTGTGTGATCTGAATCAGTTCCCTTAGAGTGTCAGAAAATCAAGAGCCAGGCAAAGCATTCACTTCATCCAGTGCTCACTAAATACAGAGGGAAGGTCAGTTATCGAAAGAGAAGATGCTTATTAGAGTGATCCCTATAAAGAGCCCTACACAACAGGACAGCTTCTCAATGTTATATTTGTTTGTCACCTATGTATCAATGCTAGTTTACATAAGCAAAGAATATGGCCTAATCTGTGTATCTCTATTAGCCCCGGATAAATGCTTTACTCACAGTTCTTCTAAAGTAATTAAATTAATCTGATGAGCACTACAACAGATTTTAAACATTGTTAAATAGGTAGTCAAAAGATGCAGCAATTGCTCAACTTTTTTTTTATTCTTTTTCTTGCTCTGATTTTGCTCTTACGTCTTTTGAAGATTATTAATATAGCAGTCTGTTTTTTTGTGGAGACTAAGCACTACAGTTCTCACAAGATAATTGTGGTAATGGAAGACTCCTGCATATCCTCAGATGCATTTAAGTTAAATGATGAAAAACAAAGTGAGTGGTAACTGTGGCCTGCTAACTATGGTCTGTTAAGGCTAACTGTGGTCTGTTCTTGTCTCTCTGTGTGTATGTGTGTTCTTTAAAGGAGCCAGTGTTGACTTGGGTAAAGGATTGGACACCCCACTTCATGCTGCAGCTAGGAAATCCAGTGCAGAAGTTGTTAACTTGTTAACAGATTATGGTGCTAGCTTGAAGTGCAGGAATGCTGAATTCAAATGTGCCCTTGAACTTGCAGCCCCCAATAGCAAAGTGGAACAGGCACTTTTGCTTCGGGAAGGTAATGATTCCTTTTTTTTAAATAAAAATTGAATAATATTTATTTCCTTTTCATAAGTACTTTTTCTTATTAGCTTTATTTTTCAGTGTGCTGTTCCCCCCTCTCTTGATTCTTTCTTGATTATCCATAGTCTTCCAGTGTTAGTGGATAGGGCACAAGAATGAGTCTGGAAGTCACAGTTCTGTTCCTGGTTCTGGCACTGATGGGAGTGACTGGTCAAAATTCACACAGCTGTACAGCATTACATAGCTCTGAAGCTGTTGCACATCCCTTATAAAAGGTGGTCTGTTCACCTCAGAAAGTGTTTTGAAAGAAGTGAAAAAAGACTATAGAAGTGCCAAACATATATTTAGGGGTGCACTTGGTAGCCGTGTTGGTCTGAGACAAAAAGACACATAAAAAACTAGAATTCTTGATTCCAAAATGATACTATTTATTAAACCAACTGAGAAATCACAAGAAGATTGTCCTTTTCTGCACAAAACTTTTGGGAACAAAGTCCCTTTGTCAGGCTCTGGGAAAAGAGTAAATGGTACAAGATGGTAAAAAGTCCCCGTAGGTAGGAAATAAACTTCATTTTTGCACAGAGGGAGCTGAAGATGGAAGGCTGTCCCTCTGGGTCCATGAGAGTGTCTTTGTGAGCTGCACTCTGAGTGTCTCTGAGTGCTGCTCTAATCAAAGCTCCTGGAGCAGCTCATGTATCAGCATCCCCGTGCTTCAAAATGGCGGCGGGGGCACTTTATCTAAAACTCACCAGACGAGCTTTAGTTAAAGTGCCCCCATCACCATTTTGAAGTGTGGGGACACTGATACACAAGACGCAGAGGCTAGTTGGAGCGCGGCAATTGCCACACTCCAGCAGACTCAGTTAATCAAGTCTGCTCTGATGCACTTTAATTACTGTGTTGGAGCAGCCTCCCAGCTTGAGTATATCAATGACCCCAGTTTTTTTGCATAATTAAGAAGTGGTTTTCTTTAATTCTTATCTACTTCTCATGCTCTGCTCTGCCTTTCTTGTAATTTTTACAGATATGTTGAGTCAGCTTTTACATGGTCTACTGTGTCAAATACCTTATTTTGTAATCTGCTCAGAGGCCCCCTTTCTTTCTTTGACTGAACTTTGTACTCTTCTCTGTGTATGTATCTCTCACCAGTGATCTTGGAGGGCTGGATAAAATATATCTCTCCTCTTTATCTAGGCTGCCTGTGCATGATAGTCATTTCACCTAAAGGACAACTGCAGAGGAGATGTGTTAAATCTATCACTTTCTTTCTATGCTCTGTCCCTAACCGGTACTATCTGTTTCTGAGACTCTGGCCCTCTTCAGTCCAGTGAAATTGGGTAGATGGCACAGCCCAGTGGCTGCTCCGCACTGCTTCAACCATTTCCTTGGTTGAGTGCCAGATAATGGAGCCCTGCTCAAAGATCTACTCTGGCTCATGCCAGCATAATTCTGTAGGTGAATCTGGCCCTCTGTCTATTGGTTGATAAATGTATTAATATCTCCACTTTGACCTTATTGTCTGAAATTCTTTTCCTGCAGATAACTAGTACAAGGCCTATCTATTACTTAAAGATCACTTATGTCCTATCTTGACTAATTAAAGTGGGACTAGAACAGTGGTTTTCAAGGCACTCCTCTAAAAATGCGAGCTCTTAGCTTTCACTCATTTTATGATGCTAGAAAAACAGTAGAGCAATTCTTCTCTTGCAAAGAGAGATCATAACAGGTTAGACTGTTTTTGACACTATAGGTTCACATTTGAATTTTCTGGATTCAGCTTGTGATTCATAGAATCATAGAAAATTAGGGTTGGAAGGGACCTCAGGAAATCATCTAGTTCAACCTCCTACTCAAAGCAGGACCTTCCCCAACTAGATCATCCCAGCCAAAGCTTAGTCTATCCATGTCTTAAAAACCTCCGAAGATGGAGAGTCTACAACCTTTCTGGGTAACCTTTTCCAGTTTTTCAATACCCTCCTAGTGAGCAAATCCTTCATAATATGTAATCTAAATTTCCCTTGCTGTGACTTGAGACGATTGTTCCTTGTTCTGTCATCCACCACTACTGAGAACAGCCTAGCTCCACCCTCTTTCAAAACTCCCTTCAGGTAGTTGAAAATTGCTATTAAATCCCCTCTCAGTCTTTTCTTCTCTAGACTAAGTAAGCCCAGTTCCCTCAGTCTCTCCTCACAAGTCATGTCCCCATACCTCTCTCACCATTTTCATTGCCCTCTGCTGGACTCTCTTCAACTTGTCTACATCCTTTCGGGGGGGGGCAAAAATGAACACAGTACTCCAGATTAGGGCTGTGCAAAACTTCAAGTGCTCATTCAATTTGGAGGAGGTTCAGCCCAATTCGGTGGCAAAATTTCCAAATTTGAATCGAATTGGGGAACCAATTAAAAGGTCTGAATTGATTTGAAGCTCTCTGAATCAATTCAGAAAAGATTCAAAGAGCTTTGATGATTCAAGCAGTCCCCACTGGCTGCAGCAGGGAGCTGGACCCGGACTCCATGCTGGTAAGTAGGGGGAAGACGGGGGCTGAAAGAGGGGGGAGGGGGCCATGGGGG
>NW_005842376.1:935706-941385 GCF_000455745.1 Alligator sinensis
GGCTTTAATTTTTTTTTTTTGTCAAAGAGCCAGGAGCTGGGGCACATGGGGCAGCCATTGAGAGCAGGTGGGGATGGGGCCTGTGCAATTCAGAGATTTACTTATTCAGCAGCAGCCGAATCTTTGAATCAGATTCAGCCTAATCAATTTGGGACAGTGATTCGTATCAGCGTATCAAATCACTATCCCCCGAATTGGCCGAATGTGAAGCGAATACTAGCCACTTCGCAAAGGCCTACTCCAGATGTGGCCTCACCAGTGCTGAATAGAGGGAAATAATCACTTCACTTGACCTGCTGGCAAGACTCCTACCAATGCAGCCCAGTATGCCACTAGCCGTCTTTACAACAAGGGCACACTGTTGCTTCATATTCCACTTTTGTCCACTGTAACCCCCAGACTCATTTCTGCAGAGCTGTTGCTTAGCCAGTCAGTTCCAAGTCTTCCATCCTAAGTGCAGGGCTTTCCACTTGTCCTTGTTGAACATCATAAGATTTCTTTTGGACCAAGCCTCCAATATATCACTCTGAATCTTAACCCTAGCCTCCAACATATCTATTACTCCCCCAGCTTAGTGTCATTTGCAGACTTGCTGAAGATGCTCTCTATGCCATCTTCCAGGTCACTAATGAAGATATTGGGGAAAAAAAACAGCCCTAGGACTGACCCCTGGGGCACTCCACTTGATACTGGCTGCCAACCAGACTTCGAGCTACTGATTAGTATCCTCTGAGCCTGATGCTCCAGCTAGTTTTCTATCCACCTTACAGGCCATTTATCCAGCCCATACTTCCATAGCTTGCCTGTGAGAATGCTGTGGGAGAACATATCATGTGTAAATATTTGCACACTGAGCAATGTCAATGTTGTGTGCATTAACACAGCACCCTTCAAAGGATCTCACAAGTTTCCTTGGTTGAGAATCACTGGACTAATGAATACATTTTGTTTCAGCTGTCTGTACGTGTTACACATGCAGTGTCATTTTGTCTTTAATATTCCATTTAGTGCTTTTCATTTTCAAACCCCGCACCCCCTGTGAAGTGATGATGCCTGCTTTATGCTAATTTTACATAAACTGTTCCATCCCTCACCTTCTGTATCTGTTGTTCCAATAGCTGAGTTTGTTAGCACTTACATCAAGAACGGTCACTACTACACTTTAAGGGGATGTACAAACAAGTCTTATAGGCACAAACCTACTTCTTGATTTATTTTTTTCCATTAACTGCATCACAATTTACGTCAGCGTACATAAATCTTTCTTTGCTATTAGTTTTTCCCAAAAAATTCTTGTGATTTCCATTTCCATTGGTTCAGCCTGTTCATTTTATAGTCAGATGGATCATATGACTGTTTAATTTATTCTTGTTGACTCTTCACTTTTCAGAGATGAATAAATTCCACATGACCTGTTCACAATTCAAATGTTCCATCTCTCTTGCTTTCAAATGCTTCATTATATTTATTTCTTCACCTGAATTTTTTCCTAGTCAGTCTACTAAAAAAGAGGATTACAGACCATATAAATACAAGCACCACAAAAACTTCCTCTGAAGATTTTTCTTTCTGCTTAGTTTGTTTCTGGTATATTTATTTGTATATTTTCTTTTAATGTATTTTCCTTTATAGCTGTTTGTGCAATGATAATTTGAAACAGGAAATTTTGCTTATTTTCCCTTACTTTTCTATTTGCTTCAAGGAATGATGTCCCTCTTCAACTCAAGTTCTATCTCTATAGGCTATTTTACCTGTTTGTTTCCAATTCATGTATTTTAATCGGACTTTTTCAGCCTATTTTGGCCCCTAAATTTATCTTTAGTGAAACTTCCCTGATGCAGATGTGGAGATTTGGGATCAGACTTTTATGCTTAGCTGTCTAAAGAATTCTTTCAAAATATTTGTAACAGCTATCATCTCAACTAGCCCTTAGTTGTTGAACCATAGACTTCCATAACCAAGAGCATGAGCTGTCACAATTTAAAATAAAGAACCATTGCTCTATATCTGGGGCTTGATGAAATGAGGGAGACTTTTATGACACAGTGACCAAGGAGATGCATATGAGTATGCACAAAAACGGTATTATGTGTTGATAGTGGTATTTTGGCGCACACATTTCTGTTTGAATATACAGTTACATGTATTGTACATGCAAAAACTGACCCTACTAATTAGTCTCCCACATACCATAGTATCTGAGTACCTACCACTTTTTTATTATTTTTATATACTAGGAATGTTATTATTGAGTGGACCCAGGCATGTGATAAAATGAGTTGCAGATCTTATATGTGCACATGCTTTCCTGATTCTAAGGTTTTTCTCAAGGAAAGAAACAGGAAAACATTGTGCAAATATAAACATCTTTATAGCACTCACAGCTTCCAAAATGTAGAACTACAACACAAGTACAAAGTCTATTCAGCTATTATGGAGTTATGCAAGATGTGTGCAAGAGATGGTGCATGTTTTGATTTATAGGGCCTTACCTGTATTCAGGTTCTTGGTTTCAATTTGTATTGCCGATTATTTTTGTTTATTTTTTCTCTCTTCTTTTCCAGGTCCTGCCAGCCTTGCCCAGCTGTGTCGGCTGTGTATCAGAAAATGTCTGGGCCGATCGTGTCTTTATGCAGTGCATAGACTTCTACTTCCTGAACCACTTGAAAAATTTATTTTATATCGGTAACTCTATGAGTGTCTACAGGCTGATTTTAAACAGGAGGAATACATGGTTGTTTTACCCTGAACAAGCCATGGTGAAAACAAAGACATCACTTACTGTTTACTAAAGGTCCCAAACCACTAGCTGTTGATATAACAATACTTCCCTTCATACTCCTATTTGTTGATGCCCATCAAGACATTTTTCTGTAGCACATTGTATGATACCATAGAAATGGCAGCCTCGCACCTTGGTGTTAAATCCTACTTGCAGAGGTGTAACAGGGAAGCTGTGTGCCCTGGGAAGCCTCAGTGCATGGAGTAGTGTGGCTCCTGTTGCACCAATGGTGGCAGAATAGCCAGCTGTTCTATAGCAGCAGCAGCAGCTATTTTTGAACCCATTCCCTCCCACCCCAGTTATGCTACTGTCTAATGATGTTGTTTTACAAATTTGAAATATACAGATGGCTGATTTTCTAGGGAGATGTATGTGTTGATACACATATGCCTTCTGCCTTAAATGTGGTCCAGTTAAATCAGCCTATCCACCTCTCTTCTGTTTCAAGTTCAGCAAAAGTATGCATGGGTTTCAAGCTCTTGAGAGTTTATTAAAATCCTCACTGTAAAATGGCAGAAGGGCAGAGGTGTCCATTCAGATTGGGTGTTTGTCCCCCTATGCTTTCTGTTTGTTGGATGTTGGTGACAGCTGGTAGATTTGTAAGCTCTTTTTTACCTAGGGTGTAATTAGCTTGTGGAACTCTTTTTGCCACAAGGTGTTGTAGAGGTTGATTCATTTAACTATGCTCAAAAGAGGATCAGACAAATTCATACAGGATTAGGGAGCATAAGGTCATAGGAAAGTAGAGCTGGAGAAGACTTCAAAGGTCATCTAGGCCCCCTGCTTAAAGCAGGACCATCCTGACTAAACCATCTTAGCCAAGTGTCTGTCCAGCTTGCTCTTGAAATCTTCCAAGGATGGAGATTCCACAACTCCTCCAGGTAGCCTGTACCAGTGCTTGACCACCCTCACAGTCAAAAAGTTCCTTCTAATCTCCAACCTAAATTTCCCCTGCTGCACCTTGAAGCCATCGCTCCTAGTCTTGTCCCCTATCACCTAGGGGAAAAACCTATCTCCATCTCCTTTGAAAACTGTTATCAAATACCCTCTCAGTCTTCTCTTCTCTAGACTAAATAATCCTAGTTCTTTAAATCTTGGTTCTGAGGCCCCTAATAATTTTTGTTGCTCTGCACTGGATTCATTCCAATCTGTCCACATCCTTTTGAAAAGTGGAGCCCAAAACTGGTGAAGCTGAGGTTGTGCTGAATTGAGCGGATCACTTCCCTCAATTTGCAAGTGAAATTCTTGTTAATACAACCCCGGATGCTGTTGGCTTTTTTTGGAACAAGAGCGTGCTGTTCGCTCATATTCAATTTATCATCCACTGTAATCCCTGGGTCCTTTTCTGCAGTGTTGCAGCCCAGCCAGTCATTGTCTAGTCTGTATTTGTGCCTGCAATTATTTTGTCCCAAGTACAGGACTTTGCAGTTGACCTTGTTGAATCTCATCTGATTGATTGCAGACCATTTCTCCAGTCTTATCCAGTCAATCAGTGGACATAAACATTACAGTTAGGGATGTAGACTTCAAATTAGGGCATTTTAGGACCTTGAATACTGTAAGCTGTAAAGGAAGAAGAGCAGGGAGCAGATTGGTCTGGATTGACTCCACATAAATACTATTTTCCTTTAGTATCCATACTCTATTCCTGTGGAAGACAGGATACTGAAATAAATGGGCCTGTAGTCTGATCCAATACACCTCTGCTTATGTTCTCTTTGGTTTTTGCCAAATGTATGTCCCGTGCCTTTATTCCTCCCATTTATAGTTTAAAAGTTGAAGGACTAGAGCAAACATGGTAGAACTAAGAGTCAGAAGGCCCCAAGACTATCAAATATACTAAACTTAGAGTTTATAACAAGTGAAGATCCAGTGGGTATTGGGATGGCAGAAGGCTGTTGACTTTGTCTTTCCGGGAGCTGTTAGGTTAGTGTGAGGAGTGCTTCTTCAAGGCCTGAGTCTGGTATATTTTTGGCCAAGAATAGGGGAGCCATGACTCATTTTGATTAAACAAAACTGGAAAGGGTTTCCAGCTCCATTTTTTTTACCCAAATGTCAAGGTCTGAGAAAAAAAGATATTTTACACCCATGGGCAACAGGTTTCAATATAGATCACAAACTCTAGTACATGTTTTCAGTGGCTGCGTCTACACATTCATTAATGCTCAATGGTTACCGTGCATTTAATTTAGTGCTTGTATAAGTACTACATAAATGTGGAGTAAGCAAAGTTACTGCACAGTAGTGCTGGCAAATCCCTTTTTAGTGCGCTAGTGTGCAGTAGCCTAATAATACTGCGCAGTAGCATATTAGCACTGTCTGTGATGTGACACGCAAATGCAGTGTTATTAGGCTACTGTGCAGTTAGCATCTCTTGTAGACACACCCAATGCCAACATAAATTCCATAAAGGAGAATAAAAATTTAATCTGGTAAATAGAAATATTCTAGTGTGAACAGAGGACTGGGCTCCAGAAACTTCTGAGTTTTAGTCCTGGGTCCGATGGTGATAGCCTTTCTGGCTGTATCCTAGTTACTGAGGGTCAAAACCTATTTCACCTTTATATGGCTAAATAAAATTTATGTAGCCACATGAGTGTAAATTTTGGCTATGTAAATATCACCTAGGCATGTAAAGGTGAAACAGCATTTAGCCCTTAACCTCTCAACTACACTTCCTCTATCTGTTAAGATTTCTTCCTTGATGTCATGATTAATTCAAATGGGGAAGATGAAAAGTATTAAGTATTCTTTGCCACAGAGTTGACCTGTGATGTTGTACCTAGAAAAGGGATTTTGCATCCTGAGAAAATAGCTGCTGTATGCACAAGCTGCATGCTATTTCCACTGCCATTAGCAAGAAAAAAACAACAAAACAAAACAAAACAACCCCCCCC
>NW_005842376.1:941400-955513 GCF_000455745.1 Alligator sinensis
ATCCAACCCCCCCACCACTGGCTTTGAAAGGGCAGCAAAGGTTTCGCTGACATGAATACATTCCTAATAAGGTAAAGAATATTTCAGATATATATGAAGGATGATCAATCTTACATCTGTGCAGGGGGTTGGACTAAAGGACCTCTGGGAGTCTCTTACAACCCTCCAATTCTTTAGCAGCTACCTTGTCCTGAGACCAGCATTTATGACTCTGAACACTTCTCAGCAGTATCAAAAAAGGAAGACACTATGTTTATTTCCTTCCAGTAGATCTCTCTCCTATTTATCGTTATGGAGCCATTCTGTATCTAAATAGAAGCAGGGATCCTTAGGTAGTGTAAGCTGGTAGAGTTTACATTCATAGATTTCATAGACGTTAGAGCTGCAAGGGACCTCGGAAGATCATCAAGTCCAGCCCCCTGCTCCAGGGGCAGGAAGTGAGCTAGGGTCATAGGGTCCCAGCAAGAAAAACATCCAGGTTTCTCTTGAAGGCGTTCAGAGTAGGTGCTTGAACCACCTCCGGTGGCAGGCCTTTCCAGACCTCGGGGACTCGGACAGTAAAGAAGTTCTTCCTTATGTCCAGCCTGAATCGGCCTTGCAGGAGGTTATAACCGTTGATATATTAAAATCAAACAATATAAAACAATTTACATTAGCTGCGGATCTGGCCCAGAATGTGTAATATCCAACTTTGCCTTTATCTGGTCATCAATGGAAACAAGAAATAATTAACAAGGGATTTAAAATTTTAAAAAATATATATTTCTCATAGATGTTTAAATGCTTCCTAGGAAGAATGGAAGCAGTTGCTCAATATTTATAACTGGCTTCTGTTATATAAGTGGTTTTCAACCTCTTACTACATCTGTCCAGAAAAGAAGCTGTTCTTCCTTAAATAACATATGCCATGTCTTATTTTAAATGAGAGGCTTTTCAGGAAGTTTGGCTTTAAAAAAATGCTGATGATTTGCAGTTTTACTAGAAATTCACTTTTTGTCCAAACTTTTGCTTTTGTTGACTACCATATTTATTCATTACTAAAATGAGGTTCCCCCCATTTAACATGGGGGGAAAAGCCCCTCATTTTAGAATCACGTACAAGGACAGTGGCAGGGCAGGTGGCTGCTGTGACTTGGGCTTTAGCCTGTACCTGGAGTCAGGGCAGTAGTGGCAGTTCCTGCCTGCCCTTCCCTCCCTGCCGCCCTCTGCACCCTTTTATCTCTCGCCTCTAGCCTCTTTTCCCGGTCTCCCCCTCCCACAGAGCCTCTGATCCCCTGCCTGCCCCCCTCCTCCCCACGGACCCTTGCTCCATGCCAGCGGCTCTGTGCATGCTGCAGATTGTGGTACTAGCATGGGGATAGAGCCTTCCAGCGCAAAACAAGGGTAAGTGGGGGGAGTGGGGTGAAGAGGCTGGGGAAGGGTGAGCAGAGAGGCTGGGAGGAGAGGGAGAGGGGAACAGAGAGGCAGGGGGAGAGGAAGCAGAGATGCTGGGCAGTAGGGGGACAGATGCTGGAGAGAAAGGCAGGAGGGAGAGCAGAGGTAGAAGGGTGAGGTGGAGCTCGAGGCTGTGGGAGAAGTCAGGTAGGTGTCAGGGGACAGGCACTAGCAGGGGCAAGTTGCTTGACCTTCCTATACCTCTGCCTTCTGCAGTGGGAGGGTTGGATCAAAGATGACCCTCCAATAATTATATTCTATACATGGAAGCTTATAACAAAATATTAACTTTCCATGTATAGAATCTAATCACTGGGGAGTTGTCTTGATTTCAGGGGCGTCTTAGGTTTGGGTAAATATGGTATGTTTTGTTTATGACAGGAACATGGCAGGAAGAGATCTTTCAGTTACTTTTTTCCAGTATCCCATATTTGAGCTGGTCAAAATATGTTTGGGTGAGAGAGATTTTTCACAAGGAGAAATGAATTGCCATACTGCAATGTCCTGTGGTGCATCCTGTATCCAATGTCCTGTGGTGCATCCAGTGACCAGTATCTTCTGTTTCAGTGAATAGTGCAACAAATCTGACAGTGACAGTTATGGAATATCTTATCCACAGGAGAAATCAAAAATTGATTTTGATCAGTTCCATTGGTGGACCTAGGATTTTGAAAGGAGGCGTGCAGATGGTGTGGTGCATCATCACATATAGCATGACACACACATTTCTTCAGATAAATAGAATCTAGAAGCTTTATTAACATAGTTGGGGCCTAGCATTCTATCATTCATTTTAACAGCAAAGCAAAATAAAATATTATTTAATTGGAATATTCATTAATCTGCTCAATTATATATTTTAAAAATGCTAAGACTAAGCAAAAATAGTAAAAAATACAGTTTCATTAGTTCTGTAGTCATTATAGTTAAAAGTGTATTTCTCATTCGAATTCATAAAACAAAATCTAGTCTTCTTGACTGTCATGACAATTCCTCCAGTACTTTACTGGAAGTCATTTCTACACCTGATTTAATGTTTTTAGCTACAGCTAAAACAATCTGCAGGACTGTGAAAGAGGAAAGAGAGATTATTGGGAATGACTAACAGACAGCAAAATTGCAGAAGAAAGGATGGTTTGAACAGTGGAACACCAAGACCATTATAAAGAGGTGAGGGTCATAAACACCCATGGAATGAAGAGAGATTAGCATGATTCATGTAGAGTATAATAAGCCATGAAGTCAATTGACTCCTTCCATGTTGCCTGAATTGTAAAGTTGCTGCTCCTCTCAGGCTGTTGGTTTTAAAGTTTGAGTAGAGTAGGAATCAAAGGGGGTTACAACTGCACCCCACCCACTCTGGATCTGCCCTGGATCAGTTACTTATTCATCTTCTCTCTCCAAATATCCAGCTTTTCACTTTTTCACTTTTTCCTCACATGGAAGTTTTTTGGTGTCTATATGCATTTTCTTGGCAGTCCTTTTTCTGCTCTGTTTTTCCCCAAGGTACCCAACAAGTCTTGTCTATAGTCTGTCCCCTATTCGATTGACTTTTCCCAGAATATTTCTTATCATCTACAAGAACATATTTTTATTTACTCCCCATCTGGTTTTACTCCCCATCTCCTTTAGAATATCTCCTTTGGAAATAGTCATTCTCCTGAGATCAAATCTATCCCTTTAGGAAATTTGTGAATTATTTCCACAGCGCCCCTAACAGCCCATGTAGAATACACATCTTTATCCAATTAGCTCAGTATATCATCATACAGTCACCCCCCCCAAACCACCTACTTTCTGGACTAGAACACAGGAGCAACAACAGGGGACCTTTTTAGGACCCTGAATCTGGTAATCGCCACCCCTTCTGATCTTCTTGGCACCCCTTCCCTTCTCTTTTGTGGTCAGAGGCACATCCCTTCTCCCCTTCCCACTTCTGCCACTGCTCCTGGCTGATGTAGGGTCAGGGGGAGGTCTAGAGTCACCCCTGCCCCGCTTCACCTTGGCTGTGCAAGGGGGCTGGGCTTAGTAGAGGACAGCATCAACAGGGACAGGCAAGCTTCGTCTATGCACAACCTTCCTTCCCAAGTACAAACTGTAAGGGAATGCTGGTGCCTGTCTTTCTTTGGATGATTCTCTATGGAGTCCAGAGACATCACCTGGCACAGTGCGCTATAAATTGTCATCTATCTGTACAAGGTTTGTGAACTTGGTCCAACTCCCAGAGGTCATTTCCACAGGGCAGGCCATCCCATTTTTAACATAGCCATTGCAAGTCTCTCAACACCAATGGGACTAGTAATGCTGCTGTAGCCAAATATGGTCACCTATCAAAATTACACAGCTTCCTATTTAAAGAAATATATGAACAAACTCTGAGATGACAGCTTGAAAATACAACCAAACCATTTGTTTTGCTAACAGTTTATGATGTCTTTGTTTTTTCCTCCCTGAAAGTAGCTTTTTTTTTAATAATCTAGTTGTTCCCTATTGTGATTTAAAAAAAAATATATATATATTCTGTAGTAATGTGTAATATAGTCATTTCAAATAGAGTTTATTTCCCACATGACTTTCTTGTCTCTTTTCTTTTTGGAAAAGACATTTCTCTTTAAACTTTGTAATGTTTGTAGAAACTCAAGATCTTGGAAACAAACCAGAGGTGAAAGAAATCTTTGTGTGAATCAGCTTCTTAAAAAAAAAGAGTGAATTCAGTATTCATAAAAGCGAAAGACTTCATAATCCTGGCTGGAGCATAATGAAGGCAGGCACTGTGTAAGCTTCTCATTGCTGCTCTGCCAGTTCACATCACTCACCTGTGACACTGCTGCTGTTTCAGTCAGTGGCCTCCCTTGATTTGTTACTATTCATG
Source organism: Alligator sinensis (assembly GCF_000455745.1). NCBI lineage: Eukaryota > Metazoa > Chordata > Crocodylia > Alligatoridae > Alligator > Alligator sinensis. The sequence continues at coordinate 945,707 of NW_005842376.1, forward strand.
TACCCAGTTGCTCAGTGTGCAGAAATAGGGAAAAAGGATAAGGCAGTTGCATTAAACACATGTGTCTCAGGGTTATTCTGATGAACAAGTAAAATATGCCATCTCAGTCCACTACCCAATCCATTCCTATTTATACAAAGGAGAGAAACCCCCCCCTGAAACTATCCACCTTTTCATTCAGTAATCTCTGCACCAAGCCCATCATTTGTTTGAGCTCCAGCACATGTTTTGGAAAAAATGTCCAGCTACATTATTTTTGTATAGGGATAAAAAATGACTTTGACACAGCACTGGGGAAGTCTCAGCTGGATAAAATATTTCTGCAAAGGTTGAGGAAGGAATGAGAAGCTTTCTGATGGTTTGCATGCATAAGCATGGATGTTTTTTACGGCACGTGTATTTTATGGTGTGTAGCATAAACACACTTTGTAGCAATAACACTTTGTATCAAGAACAAAAAAGATATGTTTCAACAAATGTCCAACTGAAGAGGAGTCTGGGCATGCAGAATCTGAATAAAAGCTTATTTCAGAGGCATAGGTAGCCAAGGCTGTGCCTTGGGCAGTAGTGGCGCACAGTGCAGGCGCAACAGCTGGAATTTTGCTGCTGCAGGGGGGATGTCATCTCCTTTGTTTTGCTACCAGTATGTGTTGAGAAACAGTGTTTAAATGGCTTTTTTGGCAGCAGTGAGCCTCCAGCTGCTGTTCCTACATCATGAGCTTCTAGTGCTACTCAGCCCTCTCTACTGCCAGAGCTACTGGCCTAAGGGTGCAGTAGGGAGGAGGGGGTCAGAGCATGGAAATGAACTGCTGCAGAAGGTGAAGCACCCCCTAGCTCTGTCCTGATGCCTGGGGCTTGTGCCCCACTTGCCTCCCCAGCATTAAACTACTGGATCATTCTAATATATTTAAGTCCTGTTTCACAAAATTGTGACCAAAAGTATGGTCTGTCTCCAAAGGAGATTGAGAAAAAAAGGCTTTGTATCTTGTCTCTCTAGCCTTTTTAAAATTAATTTCTTTATTGTGCCTTTCTAAGACTCCAGGTGTTTTATCCAACGTCATATAGGCAGAGATTCCTAAAATCTACAAACAGGGGAACCCAAGCAGACCTATTATATCCAACCATGGAACCCTAACTGAGGAAATAATCAGGTTTCATCGAATCCATCCTAAAACCTCTTGTCACCCAAAGAGTGAGTTTTGTCCAAGACACAATAGACTTTCTACAAAAACTTAAAAACATAGACCACCTTCCCAGCAACACCCTCTTAGCCACCATGGATGTTACCAGTTTATACATCAACATCCCACACCAGGATGGCATCCAAGCCTGCCTTACATATTTACAAGAGCAAGATTACAATTCAGAATACAGACCTAAAGATATTACGTGATTTATACACTTTATTCTCACACACAGCAACTTCACTTTCAATAACCAACACTTCCTCCAGGCCATGGGACCAAAATGGCCACACAATATAGCAACCTTTTTATGGGCCACCTGGAAGAAGAATTCCTCAAGAACTGCACCATTGAACCCATGCTATATCTAAGATGTATAGATGACACCATCATTTCAACTGAAAACCTGCAATCTCTGATTGATTTCCACCACAGATTCAATAGCATCAGCCCTCCATCAGACTATCTCTTGAATACACTAGCACTAACATTTCCTTTTTAGATACTATGATCAAAATCCAGAATGGTAAAATACAAACCACCATATACAAGAAGCACATGAACCAACATGCATATCTACATAAAACCAGCAATCACCCTAAACACACCAAGAAAGCTGTAATACGTAGCCAAGCCCTCCAATACCACTGAATTTGCATTGAGAAAACACCCACGATTGTCACCTCTCAAATCCTAAAAGGCCTTTCACTCCAAAAGGAAATCTCCAGAGATGGATCACACTTTTGAAAGAGCCACCCAGATACCATTGCTGCACTACAAAGAGAAAATCCCCATGAATCACAAACCATGACTTATGATAGTATCCTTCCCTGGAACCAATTTGGAAACTCCTCAAACAATTGCAATACTAGAAGAAGACCCATTTCTTGGAAAAAGATCTTTCTAGAACCACCCATGTTAGCCTTTAAATGAGCACCAAACCTCACCAACCTCATCACCAGAAGCAATCTCCCTATGACCCAAACCACACCAAATGGATCCAGACCGTGCTGGGACAAGAAACAAAACCTGCCAATACATTTTCATCACTCCCACAATAACTACACCCCACAACAGACAGAGCCATCACCATTCCTGGATCTTACACCTGCACCTCCAGAAATGTAATATATATCATCCAGTGCACTGAATGCCCTGAAGGAAAATACATAGGAGAAACCAAAACAACAACTGTGTACCAAAATGAGCGCACACCAAAAATCTATCAAGGACAAAAATAGCCAACTATTGTTTCTCCAATTTCTCAGTTCTAATCCTCAAAAGGAATTTTAAAAATACCTTTAGTAGATGAGCCTACAGACTTAACTTCATAAATCTACTGGATACAAAAAAATCATGGACTGAATATAGACATTGGATTTATGGCACATTATAACCTGCCTGCCATCCAATAACTCCAGGTAACGTCTCTACATTTTATCAGCCACTTTCTATCACCAGGTCAACATTCCCCTCTTCTCCCCCAGTCCCCTTCCCAACCTACTGGTCTTGCACCTATTCTCTCCCATCCTCTCTGATCTTCACTGCCACACATTTGCATTTTCACAGACCTGTATTTTGCATATTGGCTTCTATTCCACTCAGGAGAGCACTCAAAGCAGACTCTCCCTACCCCTGAAGAAGGGTATTTGTGCTCGAAAGCTTGCAAAGAAGAATTTTTCCAGCTATTTAATTGGTCTAATAAAAAATATCACATTTCCCCAAAGAACCTTGTCTGTCTACAGACAGAGCTGTTGTTCTGACTTTGACACACACAGTTTTCTCCCTATTGAGCTGGATAAGAATCTGCTATTCCTTTTAAAGCTGGAGTCCATAAATATATTGGCTCCTGCTCAAAATTAGTTAAAAAATGGGCTGGAATCCTGAAAAACTAACCCTGTTAAAATTTATATATGTAACATTGACCAAAAACTCACTTTGATTTAGTTGCTCTGAATATGAGGCTAGGCAACTGTAGCAAAGAGTGACCTTGGCCCTGATTCTCTTTTGAAATGGGTGTAAAGCAGGAGCTTTTTGCTAGAACAGAGTTATTAGCAGTAGACGGTTATGGTAGCCTTTGATTTTTTTCCCCTCATGTTTGAAAAGTTAACGTGTACGTGCACAGTCAGGTTAGGGCAACCAAAAGTAGGCTGCTTATGTAACTGCTAGCTGAGGGAAGACTCAGAATGAAAGATAAACTGTGCAATTATGAAAAAATCCACTATTTTAATAAATTGTCTATTTCAAAGTTGGAGCAGATATGATTCAAGATAATTGCTATACAACAGTGGTTCTCAACCTCTGGCCTGTAGGCCAGATCTGACCCCTGGAGCAGTGTCATTTGGCCCCACAGATCCAGAAATGTGGCAATGCAGAATGGTGGCAATTAATGCTGCCACTGCTTCCCCGCTTCCAGATTTCCAAATCCTGTGGGTTAGATCAGGATGGCGCACAGGGCAAGGCTGGTAGGCTTGATCCAGTGTGCGTGCGTGGGGTTATGCACACCAGAAGCAGGCCTGATCTGGAGTGCACAGGCCTGAGGCCTAATCTGTCATGCTCAGGATGAAGCCTGGGGTGGCAGGCCTGATCTTATGCATATGGGGCTAATGTTAGGGTCCTTGGCCTGATCAAGAGTGTGTGGGGCCAAAACTCAATCCAGTTGTGGATTGGCTGTGGCCATGTGGGATCACGCCTGCACGCCAGTCCTGCACTGGATCAGGCTCATGGACCAATCCTTTGCACTGGATCTAGCCCTCAGACTTGACCCCATATCACTCATCTGGCCTGCTGCCTGGAAAGGTTGAGCACAGCTGTTATACAATGTACTGTTTTCAGACTGATCTTCATGAAACAGCTACTACAGGGTAGCAATCATCCTCAACCACTGTGTAAACAAAGCAGCTACTGTTCATTTGTCATACTCTCTCAGTCTTAACAGATGTGAAATATTTTTAAAGTCACTGTCCCAGAAGGCACATCTTTTGCTTTCTGCTTCTCTCTCATTATCCCGTAGAGAGATGCCAGCCTATAGGAATTTTAAAAGTTAGATTTCTGTTGTCGGTGGCCTGAGATGTATAAAAAGATACCTTACTTTGGCTTTGTTCCAAAGGCTCTCTTTCATCACTGAATACTTGCCAAAGAGCAGTCCTTTCCAAATATCCAAATTCATTTCTAGTTTAGTGAGTGAGAATACTGATTTGATTTGTTACTGTTGATGTTAATGTCACTACAGATGCTGAGAGCAGTAATGCACTTGACATGGGGTCTTGAATAATTACATGCCATTAGTAACTGACATTTGAGCATATTTTTGTGTTAAGGGTTTGTCAAGCCCTTAACACAAGCCTTCCTCAAGCCATTCAGTTTTCTCTAAATGTATCTGGAAGTAATATACCATCTGGTTCCCAAAGGCCTAATGTTTAGCAGGTAGGTAACTGGAGTCCATATGAATGGGGCAATAAAAGCCACTCTGAGGTCCCAAGCCAACTTGGGAGCACAAGCATGACTTTGGGCATGCTTGTGCTCAAAGTCAAACTACTGGTTGGATCTGTCATCAGGAAGGAATTTTTCTCTAGAGTAAGACTGGCCAAGGACTTTTATTAACTTTCTCTGTAGTGCAGGGCATGGTCTTCCTGGGATCATCAGACCACATTTTAACCCAATAGTGATAAATAACCTGTCATTACAATAGCCAAAGTATGACCTTTTGTCTCCTTGTCACTTTACTGATGACACCATAGGTTTTTTTTCATAAGGTGCTTTGTGCGTGCAGGAAAGGCTAGAAAGGATATATTTGTGGACCCTTTGGGAAATATGATTGCCAGCAAATCTCAGAGACTGGATCTGACGTCCTGGTAAGTGGGTCTCATCCTATGCTATTTTCCTGGATGTTTAAGGAAATATCAGCTTGGATGGTAGAAATGAAGAACTTAGCGCAGAAAGTATCTCATAAATTCCATGCAAAAAATTCACTTGTCTGCTATTTGAAAATAGCATCTGAATGAAATAGCATCTGAATGTTTTTTTCTTTGCCCTCTTGCTAGCAGTATGGAAAATATTATTTTGCCCCTTACTCTGAGATTATCTGCTTTTTTGTGTGGGCTTTGTTTTGCTTTTTTTTCCCTTTTCCCACTAGGTATCATATACTAATCAACAAAACAGGGCTAATCCTGTGGATATTTTGACAGAAAATACTCTTTGTGTAATCTAAAAGGAAGAAAACTACTCGCAGTCCTTGGGCTTATTTCCAAGCACTCTTTAGAGGTGTCTGTTGTGCAAGTCATTGAATGGAGAGAGCTCTTGATCTGAATGACTCATCTGTGTGGAACGCCATGTAGATTCCTTGGGATTTAAGATGATTCATGATAGAGCCAAAATCCAGCCTATTTGAATAAAATTAGCTCCCATGGCAGGGCAATCTGTCCCATGGGCCAGATAGAGCCTGTGAAAAACTTGGATCTGGCCCACAAAGGTCTAATTTGGTGAGTGCATGGGGTAGTGATTTAAAAGGGTTGCATTAAAGCAGCGATATAAACACCCTTGCTTTGTGCTCTAGCTCTTAAACTTCCATTCCTGATGAGCATTCACCATGGTTTTCATGGGCACTTGCTAAAGGGGGGAGGAGGGGTGGCAGAAGGCAGGGAAGGGATCACAGCAGCAGGAAGTCAGTGGTAGGTATAGGGGATCGGCAGTCCATAGTGGCAGCTGGGTTGCTGCTTCCTGGCCTGCTACTCTAAAAGGTTGTCACCCCCTGTTCTGTGGTTTCCTTTCTGCTAATCAGCTTGTACCCAGCTGACAATAATGCCACCTCTTTTCTCCTGCACTGCATATGCGCAGGCAGGAAGCCAGCTTTAATTGTTGATATTCTGAGGTTTGTCTTCTCTTCCATTCGCAGCTTGTTGTTGGAGGGCATGTAATCCATCTACTTGATGACTGGTGAATGAACAATACAACAATGGGTCTAATTTCCAGGGCTAATTCACTGTCACTTGTCTATTTGCTCTTTAACAAGTTGGTTAATGAAAGCCCAGAATGTTATGCTTTTGGAGTGCTTTGATTGTGTAGTGGTTATGGGCAGTTTTCTTCTCTTAGCAACGGAGAGCACAGTTGCATTGCTTGCAGAGTGCTTCTGTCATCAGTTTCTTCTGAAGAAATGGATATTAGTTTGTGCAATTCTTCATTAAAAATTGGTCTTCCCCCAATGTACTGAGTGCTCTTAATAAAATCTCTTCCAACCCTCAGCTTGCAAAAATGTCACAAGTGGAATGGTGTCGCAGGGCACTAAGGTGCCTGTTCCTATAAGAGCAGAAATTGCCTAGGGAGAGGGCCCTAAGAGCCAGACAGAAGCCCACAGGGGCAGGTTACTATGGCAACACGTTAATGAGTAAATTAGCCTGCACCTGCACCCAGTCAGCTGACCAGAAGAGGCAGGGCCCTAGGCAAATATAAACCCCAAGGCTGGGACTAGAGGGTTAGTTCTCTGTCAGCAGCCAAGGGGAAAAGAGCTCTCAGAGAAGAAGCTCACCAGAGAGGCTAGGCTGCCTGTTCCACTCCTAACTCCCACTCTAACCAGGCTGTTTTTTCCGCCAGCTTATCCACCCACAATAATCAGGTGAAGTTCTGTTGTCTCTGATTTTCCATGGTCTCTGCCTCAGCCATAACTAATGCCTGATCTTGCTATAAATTTCTCTCAATCTATATTCTAGCCCAAAGGTTTGTTTCCCTTCTCAGGGACACAGGTTCCTTCCCCATGCACGGCCGAGTTCCTGGCCAATGCACCATTATAACAGGGGGCCTTCTTGGGGCTGATCTACCAATGCCCTGCCCACCTGTTCTGGGCCAACTGCCCACCTTCTCTCCTGCCATGCCTTGTTGATAATTAATTAGTATGTTAGTTGGGCGGGAGGCTGCCCATTTCTTGCCCCGATGCCAGGGTGCACTATCTGTGGCTCCGTTCCTCCCCTACACCACAGCCCAAGCCTCACAGATGGTATTTATGTTGTCTCTCCCAGGCCTTGCTATAGCTCGGTCCCCTGTCCTCACTGGGCTCTCCACAGCCCTGTCTCCACACCCCACACTGGCACTGGGCTCTCCGCAGCCCTGTCTCTGGTGCTGGGGTCTGTTCATCCCCTTATTGCCACACCCTTCTCTGGTGCTGGGGTCCTCAAACCATAGTGGGACCCCAATAAGGCCTCCTCCTTCCCCATTAGCTTCAGTCCAATCTACCAGTCAAACAGAAATTAAAATCTGAGCCCCTGGGTATAACATAATATGAGTGGTTCAGGGTGTTCTCTGTCTTTAAAACATTAAACTTCTCCCAGCACTAAGTGCCTTATAAGCCAGGGTCTCTGGTGAGCTCCTGGAGCCCCTTAATCCTACCCAGAGTAGAACAGGCAGCCAAGCCTCTCTGGTGAACTTCTTCTCTGAGAGCTCCTTCCCCCTTGGCTGCTGACAGAGAACTAACTCTCTAGTCCTAGCCTTGGGGTTTATATTTGCCCAGGGCCCTGCCTCTTCCGGTCAGCTGACTGGGTGCAGGTGCAGGCTAATTTTCCTCATTAGCCTGTTGCCATAGTAACCTGCACCTGTGGGCTTCTGTCTGGCTCTTAGGGCCTTCCCCCTAGGCAGTTTCTGCTCTTATAGGAGCAGGCACCTTAGTGCCCTGCGATAAATCGCCACAAGGAAAAAGACCAGTAATGAAAAAAATTCACACACACATGTCAAATGTGAACTACTGTATGGCAAATGAGAGAACAGCTAAAATGGCATAAAATGTAATGGATTTGGCTGGAATACTGACTACAATTGAAAGAAAAAAATCTTGGCTTGTGAGTGTTCAGAAAAAGGCGGGCAATGAATTGAGTAAGTTCTTGTTTGCTAGTAATTTGCTCAGCTGCACTTGACAGCTGTATTTAGGTGGTGGTGGTGAAAGAAGTGATTTCTGTAGATAACAAAGTTTCCAGAAAACTGTAGAATGCCTTAGCATGGTGTTACGTAAATGGAAGACAGTATTATACTGCTTAAAAGCTCTGGTATACATGCATGTAGAAGCTCTGTTGTTTGTCTAGACATGAAGAGCTGTGGTATTTATGCTAAGTCCTTTGTTTACACTGAAGCGTGCTGCTCTCTTAATAGAACTTGAGATTTTTCCATCAGAAAGGATTTGCAACCACTTTTGTTAAACTAACAAGAATTTCTCCCTTACATTCTCCGCATCTGACAAGAAACTTGGTGTGGATTCTAGGATTCCATTAACCTTAGCTTGAATTAATCTTGAATTATTGTGCGTGCATGCATGCACGCATGTGTGTAAAGATACTATTTTTTTTTCTGCTGGACTCAGCTATGCATGTACTCATCAAACACAGGCACAGATAGATGGGTGACCCTAGTTCGATATATTTTTTCTGTAGCCAATTACACATCTGCCTCAGGTATAAAGACAACACCCTCCCTCAGTAGAACATGAATGCTGTTAGAACACACCTTACTATCCCACATATCACTTTGTTGGGCACTTATGCCTATAGAAGGGGAGGTGTGCAAACAGTGAAGAGGAAGGAACACACATTTTCTACCAGTAAAAAGAAACATTTTGTTTCCCTTTTGCAACTGACTCCCAATTGCTCTAAATTATTTGTTCAGCTTTCCAACCTGCTGCCCCATAACCCCCAAACTCAGGCTACAGCATTTAATTCAGGAAAGCTGGACCTCTTATACTTGTGAACAATTTACTGCATTACCCTTAGTAATATGCTTATCTGGCAGGGGAGACACCATGATCAATCATACTTACCTGTCAGGGGAAATACCATGACTACTAAGGTGATTTTCCTAGTTGCAGGGCAAAACCACTTCCTTGGCAGGGGGTGTCATGACCCAATGATTGTGTGCGCGCTTCGGCACTGCAGAATTATTTCCCGCCACATGGAGCTTTCTTTGCACGGTGCAATTCTCAGCTGCAGAGAGAAAACCCCGGTGCAAAGGAGTTCCCGCCACCCGTATGTAAATTTGTTTCCCACTATTGGCTGTTTCTAAATTATTCCCACGTGGCGGCTAACGATTGGCTTGTTAGTCGTATAAGAGGTTTGAGCAGTTTCTGCCCAAGTTGTAGAGGACTCCACAACCATCTCGTGGGGACTCTGAGCACGCGGCAGAGTAATAGAAACTTTGTGTGTGTCTCAGAGGAGTTCGGCGGCCTGATCCACCACCAACCTCTTCCCATCTCGTTCGTTAAATTCTTAAGACGTATCTACGGTTTTGCATGCTCGTCAAGGGTATCCAGAGCTCTGTCGTGTTTGTTTTCATGGAGCCTAGCAAACTCCGTGTGTGTGTCTTTGGTGGAGCCTAGCAAACTCCACTTGGGTTTGTCTGTAACTGCAACTCAAGAAAGTTTTTCCTGCCTGGAAAAACAGTGTGAGTAAAACAATCTTTAATTAACCGCTACGAGTCCGTGCCTAATTCTAGTCCGTCGTGCCAGAGTCCCCGCCCTACTGTTGCGGGCTCCTGGCCACAGCCCGCTGCGCGCCTCCGAAAGCCTCGGACCGCTCCCGGCCCGCACATGGCGACGAGGATGGGATCCGGGGAAAGCACGATGGAACTAGAATTAGTTAAGAACTGCCCTTGG
>NW_005842376.1:955765-957353 GCF_000455745.1 Alligator sinensis
GGTGGCGTCTAAATGGAGGGGTTACGAGCGTCTATCCGAGCTCTGCGAAGATCTGGAGACGGAGGAACGTGCCACAGATGAGAGGGTAGCCCCGAGGTATGACAAGGGGAAAATGTTGGTTGCAACTTTCCGTACTGTAACTGATCTAATGCAGCAAAATGCAAGTTTGAGAGCCCAGCTGCATATGGCCATTCAAGTGGTCAAAGAGGCGGCTGTGAAAGAAAATCTTGAGATCCCACTCCAAGATTTCGCCGAGCAAGAGGGAGACCGCGTGGAAAAACCAGAAGAGAAGGGTGGAGCTTCGGAGGAACACGCGAGAGTTCAGCCGTCGACCCCGCCCACCGATGCAGCGTCGCTTCCGGCGACCACGCCTTCTTGCCGACGGAAGGGAGAATTGAGTGGAGGAGGGGATCCGCACCTCCTGCCTGAAACAATAACAGCATTGACTCCCGCAGTAACAGCTCGTCCTGTAGCCATGATGAACCCAGTGACTCATGTACAGGGTGCAGTTTGCACTGCCACCTGTCACACTCATGTTTGGGCGGAGCTACAGGAGCTTTGTGGAGAATCTGGGATGGAATCCGACGAGGCTCTAGTCTCATGGCTAGGACTCATGTCCATGGGGTTTGAGTAATCTTCTTCGTCAGTTGTCACGACTGCGTATCCTGATGGAGCCCAGAATATCCAGCGATCGGGAACATCGACACCCGATCGAGGCTCAAAGCACAAGACATCGCGAATCCGATCTCCCACCGTTGCCACAGAGAACACCAGAGGAGCGATTCATGTTTGGATTTCTCCTACAGCGTTCTGGACTCAATAAGCGGCAACTTCGGATTTTAGGGGACGCAGGCCAATGGCAACTGGCGTATGAGTTAGGTTTTCATTATTTAGAAGAATTGGATGACGAATCCTCAACGCTTTCATCTTGTTGAGTGTACAAGAGAGGGTTGTCCAGAGTAGAGTTGTGTTCAAACACCTGTATTATATGTCTGGGGAGTGATAGTGAGTTTAATTGACCGCCTTGTCATGCGGTTCCATGTTAATTTTGTAATATTGGTGAAATAACTGTTTTAAGAGAATTCTTTTCACAGATCCGGAATTCAGAGTGCGTGGCGGAGAGAAGCCCCAAGAAGGACAACATCATCGAAGAAGTGAGGGCTTGATGCGCGACTTTGCCATGATGCCTACTGAAGCCCTGATAGTTCAATTCTTTATTATGAATATAATTGCGTGTGTATGTGTTTGTGCTGGCTATTATTTGATTCGATCCCTGGAGGATGAACTTATTATGTTGTCTGATTCTGTGTTTACCCGTTTAGTTCAACAACCCATTGTGAGAGCTACTGGCGACCCGAGTGACGAGCATGTAGTATAATTCAGCTGTGCCTTTAGCAAGGGGGGATGTCATGATCCAATGATTGTGTATGTGCTTTGGCACTGTAGAATTATTTCCCGCCACATGGAGCTTTCTTTGCACGGTGCAATTCTCAGCTGCAGAGAGAAAACCCCGGTGCAAAGGAGTTCCCGCCACCCGTATGTAAATTTGTTTCCCACTATTGGCTGTTTCTAAATTATTCCCACGTGG
>NW_005842376.1:957403-963895 GCF_000455745.1 Alligator sinensis
TAGAGGACTCCACAACCATCTCGTGGGGACTCTGAGCACGCGGCAGAGTAATAGAAACTTTGTGTGTCTCAGAGGAGTTAGGCGGCCTGATCAACCACCAACCTCTTCCCGTCTTGTTCGTTAAATTCTTAAGACGTATCTATGGTTTTGCATGCTCGTCAAGGGTATCCAGAGCTCTGTCATGTTTGTTTTCGCGGAGCCTAGCAAACTCCGTGCGTGTGTCTTCGGTGGAGCCTAGCAAACTCCGCTTGTGTTTGTCTGTAACTGCAACTCAAGAAAGTTTTTCCTGCCTGCACCGCGACCACCTACGGTGTAAGTAAAACAATCTTTAAGTAACCGCTACGAGTCCGTGCCTAATTCTAGTCCGTCGTGCCAGAGTCCCTGCCCTACCGTTGCGGGCTCCCGGCCACAGCCCGCTGCGCGCCCCCGAAAGCCTCGGACCGCTCCCGGCCCGCACAGGGGGTAGTACCCTAACCAAGGTAATGCATGGGTAGTCTACTATATGCCAACTTTATGGAATGGGACACTCCTCCCTAGCTTGCTCCTGTGGCCATACGGTTGAGGGCAAGTGAAACTTGGGGGCATCTGAACCCCAAGCCTCGGGGATTGGGTCTGTACGTAGGATGTCTGCCAAAGGATTTGGAAGCATCTGAAGTCCCAGGTGGGGGTGGAGGATGTTTGCTGGTAGCAGGGCCACATATGGTTCTTGAATGACTCATTGATTTGCTGATTTGACTTGGGGGGGACAAAAATTTTTCCTTAAAACCAAACAAGCAAACAAAAAAATCCTTGGTATTATACTTGATACCAAAAATTCTTTTGAAATGAGACCTGTGCAAGCAAATAGAGCCCTCTGAGGACAATGCATGGCATGCACAAGTACAAATGGGGAGAGGCAACTAGTCAACTGCAGCTGTGCAGTGAAGAATGTTCTGAAGAGGATGATTAAAATGTGGGTACCAAGGACCAACAGCAGGAAAACAGGGATACTATGATTTGAGGCTGCTTGGGGAATAAGGTACTAGTCACTGTGAATAAGGATGGCAAAAACATCTTTTAGAAAAGTTGAAGTCTGAAAACCACCACTATAAAATCTGACTGGAGACAGAGAAACTGGAGAACCACTTTAACATGGCTTTTAAAGATGATAAAGGTTGTCATAGAGGAAGAATTCAGGCAATCTGCCTAAAATTCTGTTTGGGATTTTGAATAGGATGACCATAATAATTTGAGGGAAACCATAATAATTTGAGGGATGAGGGAGTAGTGGGTGGCCCCAGGGGGTGCACCTCCCCACCCCAGCAGCTCCCAGGAGCAGGGCTAGAAAAAGACACCATGGTGCATACATACATACACACACACCCTTGACCTCATGGCTCCCTGAGCACCCATCTCTTAACCCTGCTTGCAGCCCAGCAGGGTCCAAACCAGGAAGCAGTCCATTGGCTGGGCTCCCTGGAGAAAATTAAAGCAAAAGTCCTGGATTGGTAGGAACCTGCCCGTATGGCTAGGGACAGACATTCAAAAAGCCTAAGCCCGAATTGATTCAATCTTTGCAGGTTAGTCTAATCTGGCTAGGCTAAATCAGTTGGTAACTGCACAGATATCCCAGACATGCAGGCACATGCCTGCAGTGGCTCAGGCTAGAAGCTGGGGGGCACTAGAGCAGCCCTCCCTTCCCTTCAACAAGGTTGAGCTGAGGGGTGCAGGGCCAGGCCCCGGCAGGATGCTCTGATTAGGGAGGGGGTCCCCCCCCCCCGCAAGAAGCCCAGCAGGGAATTGTTAACGCAGTGTTTATCATCCCTAACTCAGTGTTTATCACCCCCCTTAAGAAAACAACAGAGGGACATTACCAGCTAGCTGTTGCTCCCACCTTTGCCCCATCTGCCACAGCAGGGACCGTAGCCAGCATGTGGTCTGCTAGCTAATATGCAGACACCTCTCAGCAAGACAGAGGGGAGGGGAGAATTCCTGCTTAGCAGGGAGTGTGTGTTTGGGGGGAGGGGGGGATGGAGCAGCCTGCAGTCTCTGCTAAACTCCAGCCAGGGAGCAGAGGGGAGGAGCCAGCCCTGCTGTGGAGCAGAGAGCCCTGCCCAGCCCAGAGAGCATGCTGGGATGCTGGGGGAGTCTGGTTTAAGTTAAACCACCAAGGGGTCTGGTTTAAGTTAAACCACCAAAGGGTCTGGAACAGACACTGCATAAACCAGTTTGACCCAAACCAGTTAAGTCTGATACTACATTCAACCAGGTTTATCTCAAACTGGTTTCAACCATTTTCAAACTGGTTTATGTGCACTGAACATCTGTTCTGTTACAGGTTTAAATTAGTTTCTGAATTCTGATCACTTAAACTGGTTTGTGTGTAATGTCTGTCCCTCGCCCATGTGCCCGGCTCCTGACTGAGGAGTTGCATGTAAGGGTGGGTTCCAGGAGTTTTGCTTCAATTTTATCCGATGGCTGGGATGCTGAAGCAGACGCTGAAATCTGGGACTGTCCTGGCCAGTCCAGGACATATGGTCACCCTAATTATGAGTGGCCTGTATGATGTTTTATAATTATCTTTACTGTAATTCTTGCCATTATGCTAAGCAGACAGAAAGGGGCATCTAAATGTCTGTCTCTGAATAGAACAGTCAATAAAGACCCATCAACATAAGAATTGGTGCTGCTTGAAAAAAATGAAAAGATGGCTGCTTCCTAACTGAAAACAATATTACCTGTTTTGTCTACACAAAATAAGGATTCTTCAGGATTTTGCAAAAATTCCCAAAAGGGAACAAAAAGAGTAATTCACAGAGAAAACTGGAGGACAGTTTTCTTGAGTGCCAGAAGGCCTGTTGACTTAAGAACCATCTAATAGGAAACAAAGCTTGCTGCAGAGGTATAAAAGATGACTCTGTAATTCAGAAGTGATGCTTAGCCTGGAAGAGTGGAGTTCCAGAGAAGGTTGCTGGAACTTCGAAAAGTCATTGATCCACCCTAAAAAAATCCTTTAAAAATGATCAGAAGTGGTGATGATATTGAAGCCCAAGGGGGCATTTACTGTTTTGTCTATATCTGGGTACTTCTTGTGTTCTCTAAAATAAAGACTGATTGATTTAGAACCCCTTTTGTAAATCTATGCCTATTTGCTTCAACTATTGCATGTACTCTAAACTGTAAATCACAGTGGCCATAAGGTCAAGCTCTTGGAAAGGGTGTACTTACTTAAGCTATACCTTGGGCTGAAAGCACAGGAAGAGGCAGCATTAGTTATGGGGTTTTAGGGCGGCTGAAAGATGTTGTCTCATTTCCAGAAGGCATAACTGATAAGGATGCCAGGATCAGGGTGTGTGGCAGAGAAACTGGAACAGGAACAGTGGCAGAATTCATCTTAGAGATGGAGAGGACCTTAAAAGTCTGTATGGCCACTATATGGGCAGCAGCTTCACACAAAGCAGCTTGTCAGAGGGAGCGAATTGCCAGGTGATGTTTAATTTACTCTGTGCTTCCCATTAGTGTGGGGATGAGGCACGGCTGCTGGTTTTATCTTTGAATGGGACTGTATTTTCCAGTCATGGCAAAGACACTTAGAAGTTATTACTTGTTCTTTTTTATATGTTATAGATAGAAATAAAGTTAACCTATGAAGATTTGGGGCAGGTGATAAGAATTTCACCTTGGTGGGCAGGTGTAAAATATGCAACTCCTGTTTGAGTGCATGACACTTTTTCATGAAGTTCTTGCCTGTGACTAAAAATGGTTACATTTGCATATTCATTAAGAACAAATGGACTTTGTGCCTGTAGATTACAGAATTTGAGACCAAATAGCAAATGGAGAAATGATCTGTTTGCGTACAAAGTTATACTAGGTTGAGGTCCTTTCGAAAAACATGTCTGTGTTTACTTTCCTGGAGTTCATGGTTTTTAGTTTAGGTGAAAAATCAGTTTTAAAATGTTGGTGCAACATGATTTGGTGAAGTTGACTGAAATTAATACCAATAAATAAGCTTATAGAAGAGCATGCTTTTCATGCTATAGAGACAAGAAAGGACTTCTAGTGAGAAGTATAGCTCTGCGAACATGTGGTTTCAATATTCTCATGGTATGTAGTGACTAGTGCTGTGTAAAAAGAGCCCTCCCTGCTGTTGTTTTTGCATGCTGTCATGAGATTTTTTGATGCTGTCAGGGTTTTTATGTACTATACCATATTCACAGAGGCATAGTATATGTGAAAAGCGTGTTGTCTCAAAGCAATTCCATCTGAGTGTGGAAAACAGCAAACACTACTTACTTTCTAAGTTATCTTTACAAATCCCCCCTGAAGGCAGTTTGCTTAACTAGTTGAACTGGCTCTTTCTGTCTTGTTTTTTTTGGCAAACTAAGAATTTCCTGCCTGATAAAAACAGAAGGCAGACTTACTGATTGGGCGTGGCTTTTGAAAGGATATGACATCAGACACATCCCTTGCTTTTGTGCAGTGTGGTCTGTCTGTTCTCTGCCTGTCCACCAAGTAAATGAGGAGGTGTTCCGTTAAATCCGAGCACAGGTACTCGAATTTCTGTGCGAACTGCTGCCAAGCCAAGTTCCAGTCGGCTGCAGTCTGCTTGACTTGGACACACACAACAGTCTGCTTAATAGATTACTCCCATAACTAGGAGTTTCATCAGGGAAGATGGAATTTGAACTCTCATGACCAACCTTGAAGAGAAATAACAGAAACTAGACTGCCTAGGGTGCAATGGATAATGAGAGAGTACATGGAAATGCCAGCAAATCCCTGGGAGCGGAAGGCCAGCCACATGCATCTTCTCTATCAAATCTGTTGATGAGTGGTA
Source organism: Alligator sinensis (assembly GCF_000455745.1). Classification (NCBI taxonomy): domain Eukaryota; kingdom Metazoa; phylum Chordata; order Crocodylia; family Alligatoridae; genus Alligator; species Alligator sinensis. The sequence goes on from NW_005842376.1 coordinate 962,223, forward strand.
AGTTATATTGCTCGGCCTGATCTACTCCCCCAGTGAGGGTGGAAGGGCCATGGAGAGTGCATATTCAAAGTGACAGCAGTTTGTCCTCCTAGTGTCTGGTTTACATACTGTGCTACTGATGCAGACCCCATGTACATGCAGTTACTTTTCAAATGCATTTCTTTTAGACATGATTAATACTGTTAATGCTTTTAGGCGCTTCATAAAAAAGCAGTGTTTGGCTCTTAGGAATCTGTGTAAAGGATCAGAAATATTACCATTACAATAATAAGTTACTAAGGAGTTACTATATAGGCATGTTTGGCTTATGTTACTGCCAGCTGGAAGTTTTGTGGTGGCTTTTTTTTTTTTTTTTTCTTTTTCTTTTTTTGGCTCAGATTATGAATGTTGGGCTGTTACTGGGGAGCACTGGTTCCTGGTGTCCTCATTCTGCTCATTACTCTTCATAGGAAGTTTCCAGTCTGGGCCAAAATGTCTGAAAATATGACACCGTGTCAAAAGACAAATGCCTTCATTTTGCATGCAGCTTAATTAGCAATGTTTCACTCTTCTGTTCTCTGGGAAGCTCTGTTTTCAGTTCATGGTCAGCACAGTGGGGGCGGATAAATCAAGAGAGCATGGTTTTGCTGCATTCCTCTCCTTCCCCGAGACCTCTCTTGGGACCTTCAACTCATTACTAAGGGAAAAAGTGTTATTAAAATATGAAGTGGAGGACAAGGCAAATTATCATGTAGCGATTACTTTATATACCTATGTTGTGTAGTCAGAGACAGGAAGACAGTGACATCATTGAATTAAGAACAAAAATAAATAAGGTTTGGAGGGGGATTCTGACAAAATGGATGACAGGTGTCTAGCATCTGGAATAAAAGGGCAAAATATGCAGTGATGCAGATTTTTTCAGAAGTAGGAATAGATTTCAAAACTGTTCGTCTATGACATGTACCCTTTGAAAATGAATATCCAGGTGATTCCTGGTGTGTGTCTTGATATCAGAACATTGCAAATTCTATCCTGGAGTTATACCATGTATGAATTTGGCTCTGTATGTTTTAATTTTTCTGTAACAATTTGAGGTTAATGACTTTTAATTCTGGACATTTGACACACAGCATATCTCTTGCAACAAAAAGCAGGTGCTTCAGAAATGATCAAATTAACAGATAATTTAAAAGTACCACAGAACAGATTTTTTTTTTTCCAGGCAGAACTATCTCAGTCATTTCTCCACCTGCCCCATGCACTGATTATAATAAATGGGGATGTATTGGGATTCAGCTGACTCTTTTTTATGAGACCCCACAGACCTCACACCTGAAGGAATAAATGCTTCTGTGGCTTTGAATTTTTGTTTTCATCTTTCTTTCTATTCCTTTGCCTCTTTACTAAGATGATTGCAGAGTCACCACAAGAGATAAAGAAATGTTCAGCTTAGTGAAAATTTGAAACCTCCCATTTGTCTGCCTGTCTCTGATATGAATCCCTGAGATAAGGGCCTCATTCCACTTTCAGTAGCTAGCTCACACTTTTCTGCCTACATGCATGCCAGGTAAAAGCTTTTACCCTGGCCTCAAACCAGCTTTGAGCTGTTTAGGTGGGGAGAACATTGTTTCCGTTCCAGCGGGACTCCTCCATTGACATTCCCGTGTTCTAACAATCTCTCTGGAGAAGTT
>NW_005842376.1:963905-968006 GCF_000455745.1 Alligator sinensis
CAGAGAGTTACAGGGGCTTAACTACTCTCTTGAATTCTTTTGAATCACTTTATCTGCGTAACAAACTAGGCCCCAAGAGACCTATTTAGGCTGTTATTTTCAGGTTGGTGTCACTATTACTTCTTTTAATCTACTTGCCACAATTGTCCAGAGGTTTCAGGGGCTGGGATGAAGTAAAATGCTTTAAAAACATGCACCGGATTTGTCCCCTTTGATGGTTCAGAAAAAACCAAAACCATAATTCCCTGACTGTGCTTAAAACTGATGAGATTGGCTGGTTATAGCTATATTAGGAAAGCCTCCTATGGTGTGTTCCCACATGCAGGGGCAAGTGGTTGCCACCACAAAAACAGCAGCATCACAAATTTGTGCCAGTGCTTTTTGCTGCAGCGCATGCCCCTCCATGCAGGGTTGATGTGTGGCAAGTTGTCTCCAATAGAGTAGGAGAGGCTGGGGCCAGCATCTAAGCTAGCCCTAGGAGCCTTACCTGGAGTCCTAAGGGCCTCCTGGGGCAGCAGCAGCAGCAATCCAGCCACTCGGAGCCTTGCCAGCAGCCAGAGCATGGTTCTGGCTGGCCAGGCACCCTTTCTGGTGGTGCATGCTGCTGGTACACGCACCACACTGATTTCTTCAACACTGGGGTTTTTGACACCGGGATATGAGCAACCAATGTGATGCTATAAGCCGGCAGAACGAACAAGACACTGCCATGCATCAACCAATGCATCTCAAGAAAAACGAGAGGATGTCATCCTCCTGCTTTACTCTGCATTGGTGAGGCCCCAGCAGGAGTACTGCATCCAGTGCTGGGTGTCACACTTCAAGAAGGATGTGGAGAGGCTTGAAAGTGCCCAAAAGAGGGCCACACGAATGGTCTGGAGGACAGGCCGTACAAGGAGAGGCTGAAGGGCATGGGACTGTTCATCCTGAAGACAAGAAGACTTAGGGGGGACTTGATGGTAGCCTAAAAGTATATAAGAAGAGAACATAAGGGGCTGGAAGAGCATCTGTTCACCAAGGCACCCCAGGGGAAGACAAGAAATAATGACCATAAACTGCTGGAAAATCACTTCAGATTGGACAGAAGGAAAAGCTTCTTTATGGTTTGTCTGTCCAGAGTCTGGAACAGACTCCCCCAGAAGTGGTACAATCACCTACCCTGGAGATCTTCAAAAGACAACTGGATGCGCACCTTGATGGGGTTGTGTGACCCTAGCAGTCTTTTCTTTCCTGCCTAAGAGCAGGTGGGCTGGACCTGATGATCTTGTGATCTGTGATCCTGTGCTAATTTCTATGAATCTCCCTGTGTCAAAAAAATTACCATGATGCTAACTGGCAGTGCAACAAATGGGTGCACGTGGTTTGCAGTGCCTCAAACTGCTTCGAGGCATAACAAACCTCACATGTGTGCTCATGGGGATGTTCCCTTAATGTACACATTTTATAGCAAAGAAATCACTTAGTCAATGTAGCCAAGTAAGCTATCTGAGCGTAAAGGCTTTTTTGGTTTTGGAACTGCATCTATACCAGGTCTTTTGTTGGCATATCTGTCAGCAAAAATAAATAAACAAATAAAATAAAAATTACATCATCAATTGGCATAGCTATGCTGGCAAAACCTTTAAAAATCGACCATGCTGAAGATTTCTCAGATAATACCACCCCTTGTAGTATTACAATTCATGATTTACTTGATACATGTACCTTTAAAATCCCTGTGTGTACATTCAGTCTTTTTTTAATTCAATATCTTTCATTATATGTCATATGGTATAAAAGAACAGTTATCCATTTCGAGTCCTAGCTGCCTAAAAACTGTGAGATACTAGAGATACTATGGTGGGTGCAATCAGCAAAGTGTCATGAGCTCCTTCTACATCCGGGGCAGGGTATGTTGACCATTGGAGTTTGGAGTTGGGAGAGGATGGAGTGGTGAAGGGAAGGGAAGGAGACAAAAGTCTTATCTGGTGGTGTTCTCCACAGGGTATAGGCAGCTGTTACTGCTGACAATGTTGGTATAGGAGTGTTGGCTCAGGCAGAAACCTATGGCTGAGCTCCCTGAGAGCTCTCCTTGCTACCTGCCCGGTTCTCTCCCCGAGTCCCCCCAAAATATGTTTCTGGCCACAGGAGTGTGGCTAGCAGAACACTCTTTGTGAGAAATTCACAACCTTCTTTCTTTAAAATAGTTTATTTTCCCACTCTAAGTCTACAAGAACCAATATTTACTGACCTCATGTACCTGCTGCAGTTATCAAACACACCCTAATATATTGTTGGACATTTTTAATTGTTTTTATTTTTGCAACAAGAGCAAACCGTTGGCTCATATTCAGCTTATGGTCTACTGTAACCCCTAGGTCCTGATCTGCAGTACTGCAGCCTGGCCAGTCATTCCCCAGTTTATATATGTGGAAGCAATTATTCCATCCCAAGTGCAGGTCATTGCATTTGTCCTTATTGAATCTCATCTGATTGATTGCAAACCAATTTTCCAGTCTATCCAGGTCATTCCCATTCCTAGTCTTGCCTTCCAGGGCATCTGCAACTCCACCCAACTTAGTGGCCTCTGTATATTTGCTAAGTGTGCACTCAATCCCATCATCTAAATCATTAATGAAGATATATGACATTGTAGTCAGTGCTTTCAGGTGGCTCTGCACCATTATCTCTTTTGTGTTAGGTTTGTATCATTAAGAGAGGCAAATCTAATGTATTTAAATAAATAAGCAATATAGCAACCAGGGTGATTAAGCAGAAATGCAACTATTTTCTCAGCTCTTTGTGGTGATCAACACAGACTAGAAATGGCGGACATGTCTTATAAAATGTATCTAATTGCTCTTTTGCTTGGTAAATACAAGGCAAGTCCTTATTGCTCTCTTTCGCTCTCAAAAACACCCCCGCAACAGTTCAAGCTCCATAAACCTTGCCAACTCATGCATCTGATTTTGATACAATATTTTTTTCCAGTATAATTAAATATTTCATATCCTATCAGATCCATGCTGACAAAATTACTAGATAACATTTTCCCCTCTAAATACTGTATTTACTCAAGTTCAGGACCAAGTTTTCCCCCCCATTTAACATGGGGGGGAAAAGCCCCTTGTCTTAGATTTGAGTACAGACTGTAGTCAGAGGGTAAGTGGCAGCGGAGAGGGGGAGAGGTTTTGGGGGTGGGGCATTAGGACATTAGGAGGTAGGTGCCAGTGGGTGCAAACATGGGGAAGCAAGTAGGAAGGGGACAAGTGCCCAGGGGGAGCAGACACTGCCCCCTTGCAGGTGGGGCAGGTGCCAAAGCATGGAAGCATGGGGGTGGGGGGCAGACAGCAGGGACAAGGTGTGGGGGGGCAAGGGGCCAGGGCTGCTTGACTCTTCCACTGCATTCCCCCCTCTGCCTGACCCTGTACTATATCTCCCACCATCTGCCTTTTACTACTTCCCCCACTGTCTTCCATACCACCCCCCACGCCTACCACCCCTGTGGCCTGCCTCCTTACTGCCACACTCTTCAATAATTAGATTCTAGACATGGAAAATAAAAACAAATTTATAAATTTTCCATGTCTAGAATCTAATTTTGGGGGGTTGTCTTAAATTGAGAGTCATCTTGAATTTGGGTAAATACAGGAGTCTGAATGTCTGTATATTTATACTCGGTGCAAGTGGTGTGCCTCATCCATCTAAATATCAGTTTATAAACACCTTGAGTCTCTGGAACTGATGGCTAAAATCTTAGCCTGTCCTAAAACGTCTTTTATACTGCCCTTTATACTTCCTACATGGTTAAGCTAACTTCAGTTAGGTAAATATGTCTTTCAGATAAGACCATAAGGAGTCAAGGACCTGTTTGCCTTAGACATGGGATACTTATTGTAGTAGCAATACTAGAGATGACTCCTCATGTCCTTGAATGACATTTTAACTTCTGTTCCACCCTCCATTACAGCTGTGCAGCATACTGTCACAACCCAGTGATTTTGGTGCCTCGGCACGATGGAATTTTCTTGCCACATGAGAGCCTCTTGCACAGCGAGGGTTTTTGCTGCACAGAAGAACCTCGGTGCAAGAGAGTTCCCGCCAATTTGCAGGGTGCATTTC
>NW_005842376.1:973525-973809 GCF_000455745.1 Alligator sinensis
GTCAGTGAATCCCAAAGCAAAGATGCCGTGTGATGTGCTCATGTGTCTAAAATTCCAGTTGTGCCGTCGGCAAGGGGGCATGTCACAACCCAGTGATTTTGGTGCCTTGGCACGATGGAATTTTCTTGCCACATGAGAGCCTCTTGCACAGCGAGGGTTTTTGCTGCACAGAAGAACCTCGGTGCAAGAGAGTTCCCGCCAATTTGCAGGGTGCATTTCTTCTTTGCAGCACAGACATGCACGGTGCAAAGAGTTCCCGCTATTCGAATGCAAATTTGTGTCCC
>NW_005842376.1:974118-983093 GCF_000455745.1 Alligator sinensis
GGTGTAAGTAAACGTTTTTGCAACCATTAAACCTTGTCTGCCTCTCCATTCACCAGCCCGCCCTAACGAACGAGCAATTTCTAAATCACCTCGAGTCGGCTCTGGCCATCCGAGACACATACAAGCTCCCCGGTAAATACATCACCTGCATGAAATCCCATTATTTCAGTATGCATGTGTAGATCCCTGTGAAGGTCTGGGCTCTAATGGTTTAGGAAGCATTTAATGATCCACTAGTATAAAAAATGGGTGAATGAGCAGGACATGAGTCCCATGTGCTGCTGAAGGGCAGGAGGACAACAGAATGGATCCTCACCCCCCCTCCCCACCTTCCCTATACCCTGCACCTTTCCTGTAGCAGCCCCAGCAGCAGGTAGGGCAGAGAAGCTGCAGTGGCATGTGTTGCTGAAAACTGATGTTGGGATCCTCCCCCCCCCTCCCCACCTCCCCTACACCCTGCACCTTTCCTGTAGCAGCCCCAGCAGCAGGTAGGGCAGAGAAGCTGCAGTGGCATGTGTTGCTGAAAACTGATGTTTTTTTGGCCACTCAGCATGTATGAAGGAAGTGACATGACCTCCAGTAGCAACAATCCTCTGGCCTCTCTTCCTGCACTGCACACCATTGACAACGCTGTTCCCTTCCCACTGCTGGAGCTGGAAAAGGGAATTAAGGGGCCCCCAGTGCAGAATTAAGGGGCCCCCAGTACTAGTTAGTTACCCCTCTCTATAAGCCCATGATATATAGCTCCAGCAGAGCAAGCCAGAGAGAAATTTGGCAGTTCACACCTTTTGCAGAAGACACATTTTTTTCCTTCAAACTCTCTTTTCCTGCAAGGGCCTCTAATGCTAGTCCAAAGCACGTTCACCCTCCCATTAAATGTTAAAGTAAGAAAACAACATATTGACACAGATGCTTTCTTGGAGTCTCTTCTTGTGTGTTGTACCTCATTTTGTGGTTTACACAGTTCTGAGCACCCAGCTGTTGCTTAACTACGTCCCTGTTGCTAGAATAGCCCCCACCTCAACCTGAGTTACAAAGCCAACAAGTAACACAATTACCTCCTACAACTTTGGCACCATCCACAATTTATCAGCTGTAGCCTTTTCAAAACATCTTTCTCTTGTTACTAGCTGGTAAAAGTGTAATGAGTTTGGTTCTGGAAACTATCTAAAGCAAATGACAGGCTAAATACTCTTGTTGTCCTCTAAAAGTAACTTAACTGTTTAGAGCTCATCTAAACGAATTGTTTTCTATAGAATCTCTCCTATCTCTACCTTCCCTTTCAATGGCTGGCACAGAGAAAGGTTGGCAATTTAGGAAATAAAACGCTTTGGCCAGAACCACTGCTGTTGCAGGGGAAGGAGTGTCACGACCAACATATTAAAAATGGAACTCAGAAAATACTTAAGGATCACAGGAGAAGAAAGCAATCACCAACTTAATTTAATAAATTGTGTCAGTGAAAGACTCCATGAAACTCAAACTTTTTCTTGACTTTTTCTTTACGCAGATTTTGTTTCAGAATGGTCTCCTTTACATGATGCCTCTATCCATGGGCGTCTCCTTGCTCTGAAGAAACTCATCAATCAGGTAGCGCTTCGCTATTCAGTGAAGTATTCTGCTTGTTCTGCTCAGTGTTCCCATTGAATGCAGGCTCTGCTTCATGTTGCAGGATAGCTGAGGTTCGAAAAGTGCTTTGTACTAGCAGTGAACCCTGTGTGTAACATAAGCTTTATTATTATGGATAGCTCATGTCTTAAAACAGATCATATACATTCAGACCCCAATCCTTCAAGCAATTATGTTTGCACTTAACTTTGGCATATGCAGCCTCATTACCAGGCTCTGGGACTATTCATATGTTTAAAGTTCAGCTTGTGTGTAAGTGTTTGCAGGATAAGGGCATAGATAAGATATAGCCTAGGACTAGGAGGGTCCTCTTAGGCCATAGAATCCAGTTCCTGGCTCTCCCAAACAGTCATGTCACATAATATCATCAGTACATCTATCTTAAGGCTAAATGGGTTTCATTTTCCCTATGACTCCTTTCAGAGTCCAGAATCATACTTCCCTGATGGTTCAAAATCCTCTTTCTATTTTCTAGATTAGATTTATCTTTCTCTCTTGTGGAGAAGTTGGCTTGAGAAAGATTACGGACACTCCCAAAGCTTAAATTTACAGCATTTCAGAGATGGTTTTATGGAAGAATTTCTGGTAAAACTAAACAAAATATTTGTGATGTCTGTGCCACTTTTCCATCCAGACTTGCCCTTGTTTCCCTAAAGCTCCTTGGGAAAAAATTGAGAAAATTCCAGACTTTTTCTGGGTGAATTTTCAAATACAGTAACCGCAAAAATTTAAAAAGTTCCCTTTTGTATGAGAATATATCATCCTGAATCTTGAAGGAAGGTGTCATAATGCAGAGCTGACTACATAAAGGCTGGGAGCCAAGACTGTTCAAATAATTTGTTTAAAATATATTTTCCTTATTCCTCTCTCTTTAAATCTTGAGGTATTAGTGAGCCGTGTTTCACTACATATAAAATAAAACCAGTATAACCTCTTTTTCAAAAAAAGGAAATGCTCTTATTGGTAGAAGTTTGCCTTTTAGTGAAAAACAACAGATGGAACTTAGGCAGAAAGCATGCCTCACTTCACTTGGGATTTCGCAGCCCTTTACATGCCCTTTCATAAAGATGCAGTGCCAGAGTATGACGCACATGTGGTCCTAGTGGACGCTATTTTTCTTGAAGGTTTCCATAGTTCATTAGTGCCAGGCAGGGCCAGAAGGGGGAGGAAAGTCTGCAGAGGTTACACGAACCAAATGAGGCGCCATGCACCTAAGGCAACGCCTTCTTCTTTATGCTTCATCATGATCCCTGAGAGCAACCTCCTGAAAATATGATCATTACTCCAAGTTTGCCTGGTGAAAACACATGGGAGGTTGTTCTGGGGAGTCATTCTTCAGCTTTAGAATTCCCCTCCATCTCGAGGCCCAGCAGCGTGCAAGCCTGGGTATCTTCCAGAAGTGTTGTACAGCCTTTCTATTTGGGCAGGCCTTTAACAAGCAAGGATACGCTGGAATATTGTTTAGGCAGTTTGTTTTATATTTTATTTTACCATTCTGCTTGCTTTTTATAAGTTATTTTGTCTCTTAGAGTAAGCTTCCCTGAGCCTTTGTTGGAAAGGGTAGCTGTAAATCTAATAAGTAAATAAAAGGCAAATTTCAATATCCTGCATGTTGTGCTATTGTTAGAGCGATGTTGTAGCCGTGATGGTCCAGGAAGTGTGTAAGAGGTAGGGATTTTTATGGGTGATATCTTTTATTGGAATAACTGTATGATTGGAAGCGTTTTAAAAAGACAGACATTTAAGAGCACATTCTGAAGAACAAGTACCGTGTACTCAAAAGCTTGTTTGTCTAAAGCTATCCCAACCATGCATTTGGTCCAATAAAACATATTACCCACAACAATCCTTCTGTCTCACATAAATAACATTGTTACTTTCTTCATACCCCCCTTGGACTCATATTTGCAGGAAATGTTGATGAAATACTGCAGTGATTGGTATCATTTCCTTTAATTACAATTTTTATTTAACCAGGGGAGCAGTGTTAACCTCATTACCGCAGATCGTGCATCTCCACTCCATGAGGCCTGCCTAGGGGGCCATGCTGCTTGTGCCAGTGTCCTATTAAAACATGGGGCTCAAGTAAGTGCAAGGCAGATGTTGAGAACAACATCAGCGAAATAGCTTCCTGTGCAACAAAATCTGGTCTAATAAACGATGGGAAGAAACCCTAGGCTTTTAAATTTCTAAGTGTATTCTGAGAAATCTGCATGTCACTGAGAGGGAAGCATGTAAAGAATTGGTTACAAAGTAAAAGGACTATTGTTACTTAAGAACAGAGATATTTCATGCTCCTGACATGAAATATCTGCATGAGTATGAGTCTGAGTTGCTCTTTCTCTCTCACTGAAGTACATCACCCTATTAACTTATTTGCAAATGATCATTCTCACTCTGGAGTTGAGGATGCCGGAATGTGATGGCCTATTTCTCCCCTGTGTGCAATTGGCTACAGAAAACCGAGTGCCTTAACCACCCTAGCCTACTGGACCATGTGTGCTGAGGTGGATTTCTGCCCAAACTACAACAAAATTGAATTTCTAATGTAGTATGATAAAACATTTTAAAATGGTAGTTTATATGGTGTTCTTAGCTTAACTATAAGCACTTGACATAAAAAGCCCTTCATAGTAAAGTACTGAAAAGTACAGTTGTGAATGACTTTTGTCAATATTATTATAGTTATCATGGTATATTATTCTAGACATATATAAGAGGGGAACGTTTCTCCATCAAAAAGCTCACAAACATGCAAAAATTTGGGAACGTGCATAGTTTTATAGAAGTTCCTAAGCCTACTGATGTCAGTGGATCAGTTCACATGCAAAATATTAAGTTTTGCAGAATCAGGCTTTAAGAAGATAAGAAAAAGATAAAAGATGGAGAAAATGGAGACAACATGAAAACAAAGTGACCAGAATGAAATCAGTCATTTTCCTTCATGAGCTAAGTACTACAACCTGTGTCCTTGGTGAGTCAGCATGAGGCATCAAGGGCGTTCATGACTACAGTGCATTCTGTGAGATGGGGAGTTGTAGCTTAGCATGGGAACCTGAAGAATGAGACATGTTGCTCTCCAGAAAACCCTTTCAGGATCCTTGATAGGATTACTGAATCAATTTTTCTTCTGATTTTCAGAAAAAAAGGATGGTGGTGGTGGTTCGTGAGGGCTTTGTTTTTCAAGAGAAGTTGGAGATTTCAAGATAGGTTAGAAATTTCTGGCAGGATGGACAATTCTGGCAACAATATTAACTTAATTGAAAACCCAATTTCTGTTGAAAAATAGTTTTGATGGAAAAGTTTCATCCAGCCCTAGATATTCCCCGATCCTTAATGTTTTTGAAAGAACCACTTGCTATTTCTCTTTCAGGTGAATGGAGTCACTGTTGATTGGCACACCCCTTTGTTCAACGCTTGTATCAGTGGCAGCGTGGCATGCCTGGACCTTTTATTGAAGCATGGAGCCAGCCCGCATGCAGCCTGCGATGTGGCATCACCCATCCATGAAGCTGCTAAAAGGGGTAACTTTTTATGTTAATAATACCTTGTTGTTGGGACCGGAGAAAGAAAAGATCATTCCATATATTTAATTCGTGTAAAATGTAAGTTTATCCTGGCTAGTACCATGATCGTTATCCTCAGTTCTAGTATCTCGGTTCCTAAAAAACAAGTCTTTAGCTATGGCAGCCACTCAGAGCCCTTGCCTCTACTCAGCTCCTGAAGCTCCTTTGAGAGGTGGTATCTTTTAACTTCATCTACTACACAATCCAGATTTCAAGACTTCACACCAGCAGGGACTGCAGTTGAAGGTCCTAAATCAAACACTGCTCCTGAAGCCTGAACAGCCTGATTTGGAAGAAGAAAGGGTGCAAGTGTTTCCTTATCTGGTAACACTTTCCTTCATCCCAGAAATGTCACTGTTCATCATGAAGGAAGCATCTTGCCACCTCCGTTGTTGCTTCCTTCTTATTTAATAGCCTGACATTACTATTACATCTCCTAATAAGTATTTTAATAAATTGAGTTTTAGTATTGATAGTGGACTGAACTTGAATTCCCCTTCTCCTAAATAAAGGAACTTGGCAAGCCTAAGGAGAATTCTGTGAAGAACCAGTTTCTGAATTTTCTGAATACAGTAAAAATCAATACAAATATTCACAACCGTTTTTGTTTCATAGCAAATGCTTCATGAAGTGAGACCTCATATTTTTAATGCAATTTTGGCCTTATAGGTAAACAGGCCTGATGTGATTTTGTCCTTATGTGATGGTGAACATATGTCAGCTGCCAAATATCGAGAATAGGTACTGAACTCATATTATGTGGCAATAACTCCTACTAACACAAGGGCCCAAGGAGTGTATCTACACATGCTTTAATGCAATTGAATAAGCTCCGGCACAGTCCACACCAGAGTTTATTGCATCTGGGCACTGCATTTGCACGTGTGCCTGGGACCTCAGCACGTTGAGATGGGTTGGAGCAGCCCCAGCTACCAGAGGTCCAGGGGATCAGCCTGCCAGCCCGGGGTGCTCCAGCCTGGCTCAACGTGCTGTGGAGGGGCTGGCTGGGACGTGAGGGTGCTCCAGTGCAGGGCTAGCTGGCAGGCATCCCCCAAACTGAAGCATCCTTGTACCCCAGCCAGCCCCGCCAGCATTTACATGTGCATTGTGGCACACTAAATAACACTGCTGTAGGATGGTACTTGGGTTGACAAGTACTAACCTACAGTGGTGTTTATTAGTTTACGGTGGCCTAATAGGGTCACATGTGAAGAGGCTGAGACTTTACTGTGGAGCTAATTAGGCAAATCTGCAGCAAATGTGTTGTGTAGATGTACCCAAGGAGTGCAAATACATATTGCAAATTATGTATGGAGTAACAGACCCTGGTAAACAACTGAACTGTCTTACAAGGGACTTCTGTCTTCTATTAATGGGTGGCTTGGCTATTCCTGTTTTCCAGTCTTTTTCTATGCAACAAAAAATCGCCTTCCTTTGCAGATGTTATATATATTCTGAGGGAGAAAACCTACAGAAGCAAACAGGTTCTAAACATAAGTGTAAGCTCCTTATCACCAAAAGGTAATAGTCCCTGTGCTGGTTGTTCCCCTGACAGGACTAGAGAGAGAAACAGATAAGGAATTTCAGGAAAACTTCCCAATCTCCTGGAAAGGGAATGGGGCCGAAGAGAATTTTAGAGACAGGAAAGCATAGTTAGCAAAGATTGCTATTTGGATGGTAATCTTCTGGTAACAGTCAGCTTCTGTGTAAATTGTGCTGCCTGCTGCCACACACCTTCCTCCCAACAAAACTCACTGGCTAAAAATATTTTGAAATTATCAAAATATTGGAGTGATAGAAGACAATAGCAAAAATGTGAATCTAGTGTCCCTTGCCAAATCAAAGGATTCAAGCCAGTCTTGGCTAACTGAGTATCTGAACCACAATATTTGGAGCGTTCACAATTTACTTTCTTGTACTTATTCAACCTTTATACTGTTTTAAGGTCATGCTGACTGTATTGAATCCCTTGCATCTCGTGGAGTAAATATAGACCACAACATTGACCATCTGGGCACTCCGCTTTATATTGCCTGTGAGAACCGGCAGGTAAACTGTGCCAAGAAGTTACTTGAGTCAGGTAAACACAAAAAATATAATGATTATATTCTTCCATTCTCTGTAAATTCTGTTTATATCATCTTCTCATTTAAGGTTTAGGAACATTTGTACAATGGCATTTTGAGACATTTGGATTACAATGGCAGTGCTGTATAGAGCAACAGAAGAATACCTGAGATTGTCTAAGCTTACCAAAGGATTAAGTCACACCTCCTCCCAGTGAAATTAATACAATGATCCTGTACTTCATTTTACCAGCGACTCTTAGGACAGAGAATCCACTGGCTTTTCTATGTCTTGCATTTAATAGTCATTGGATAAAATTGAGACAGAAGTGGCATAGCTTTTTTATTATTGGCAGGGGAGACAAATGCCAGAACCCAGGGCTGCTTTCTTCTAGGATTGTGTCCATCTTACTGAGCCATAGTCCCTCAGGTTTGCTCTTTTCTGGATTTACATATCTTCCCCTCTTGGCAGCCTTGTGGGCCAGCTTTAAGAGGAAGGTGCTCTAGGCAAAGCCTAATTTATGACTGGCCTGATAGTTAAGGGGTTTTGCTGCATGTTCAAACCCTCTTGGGGTGAAGAGTTCCCAGTGTCTGGATTCCCCGCTTCATAGATTATTGGGCTAACATATGGGAGGGCCCTCATCCTCTTTTATCAAATAGTTGTAGGGTTTTTTTCCAACCACATTTTTGTGCAACTATACACGGTAACATGCCTACGTGGGCATGCAGGAAGCCTTCTGAGTATCTGTAGAAAGGCAAATGTAGCAGAGTAGGTGGAAATAGGTTCTGAAATCTGTGCAAGTGCTAAAAATATCACTTACACCACTACATTTGGATGTGTAAATAGCAATCAGACACACAAATGTTAAATAAGATTTGTCCCCTTGGATGTACATAAAGTTAGGATCATAGAATCAATTAGGATCATAGAAAATTAGGGTTGGAAGGGATCTCAGGAGGTCATCTAGTCCAACCCCCTGCTCAAAGCAGGACCAGCCCCAACTAGATCATCCCAGCCAAGGCTTTGTCTAGCCAGGTGTTAATAACCTCCAAGATTGGAGTTTAAACATCGCACTGGGTAACCAGTTCCAGTGCTTTACTAAGTCAGGCACATGCCTAAGGACCTTGCTGAACTGTGGCCTTGACCTGTGTGTACACATCATGCAAAGACTGGCAGAATGGAGTACCATGATCAATGGTATTGATTCCATTGGAGGTGAGAAAGGTGGGGCATAGGTACTGAGAGCTGGGACTTGGGTAGCAACCTAGGTCCACTCTACAGCACCCAGCAGGCTGAACTGTTACCTGTAAAAAGGTACAGCAGATGTGTGTGTCTGCAGTCTTAGAGGCAGCTTGTCTACCTCAAATACAATGCTCCATATCCTGAACCATATCCTGAATGGTTGTTGGTATTTAAATATCTTTCTGAATTTGAGCAAATCACTCTGGGGGTTTTCACTGATTCCTGGGCTGTCCTTACTGTCAATACTGACAGTGGGTTAAAGCCATAGCCTACTACCAAATTTTGAAATTTGTCTCTATGTAGGTAGCTTGGGCATCTTCCTTACCACATGTCAATCAGAGAAATAGGAGGTGGCTAAGGAAGTGGAAATGTACTAACATGGTCTTATTCTTTGTTGCATCTTACTGCTCAGGAGCAAGTGCAAATCATGGCAAAGGCACGGACTCCCCTCTCCATGCAGCTGCCAGGAAT
>NW_005842376.1:983112-1000406 GCF_000455745.1 Alligator sinensis
AGGAATGCCAGTGCTGAGCTGGTGAACTTGCTGATTGATTTTGGAGCAGATGTTCGGGCGAGGAATGCAGAAGGCAAAAAGCCAGTGGAGCTGGTTCCACCAAACAGTCCCTTAACACAAGTATTTGTGCAGAAAGAAGGTGCTCTTTAACATTTTTTTTGTTCAAAATTAAAAAGAGAGGCCTGTGTTAGCTTTTGAAAAACGGTGTGTTATTTTGTTATCTGGCACTGTTAGCAACTCTCCAAGTGACTGTGTTCTGTATCATGAAGCAAAACAGACAATAATGGCTCAGTTCTGCCCTAATTACATGAACACAATATCCATAATTTGTGAGTATTGCAATAATACTTTATTGGGATCCCAGGCTCCTGTGACCTCCAGAACTTGTTCAAAGCATCTACAGCAGCAGCAACTGGCAGATTTCTGGAGCTTGCCATAAGGTACATACAAACATGAGCTTAGGAGAAGACATATTAGACAGGAGAACACTTAAAAATCACCTGGGTTCTTTCTTCTTTCTGATTGCCAGAACTTGGGAGCAGCTGTAAATCCACTGAGGTCAATGTTTCCATTATTCTTTCAGTCCCTTCATATCTGTGTTGCACAGGGCTAGTGTTTTAATCCAGAAAGAACGTGTTAACAAATTTGAGATGATCATCAAAAATAATCAATAAAGGAATTGGGTCTGGCTATTAGAGAGCAGAACTGCACTCATTAACTTCAAAGAATGTTAACTGTATGATATGAGACCAAAAACTGCTCTGGAGACCTGTGTGTCAATCTAGTTGGTAAAGTTTTAATACGTGCAATTGAAAAAAAAGGTTAAGGGGACTGCAATACCTACTTTCTATTCCTTGACTTTTGTTTTTATTTTTTGGACCCAAACCGTAAGAAATATAACAATGTGTCTTTAAAATGAATTTTTATGTTGCTTTTTTTGTAGGAGGCTCTAACATGCATCTCAAGAGATGGTGCAACAAGTATATGTGCTAAGTCCTACCTTCTAAGGTCCTACTTATGTACTACATAATCAGCCTATCCAATCAGTAGGACCAAATCTTACTTCTACTTTTTTTAAAGCAGCTACTATCTATCTGTAAATCACAATGGTTACAACACCCTCCCCCGCCCCCATTATTTTTTTTACTGGGTAAAAATTACCCTCATGAATTCTGAGGGAAAAGTTATTTACCATTTACTGGACAGATTGGAAAATTTTCTCTAGCTGATACAGTTAATTATTATTGTAATATATTGTTTTAGGCTTTCTCATTGAGTTAGGAAACTATATTTAGTATTGCAACCTGGACTTTCAGAAGGAATATAGTAAAAGAATAGGTAAGGTACCTTGCTGGAGTCCAGAGGAGTAAGTGTGAATTCTTCTCCAGACTCATGCCAAAGGCTTTCTCTACTTTGACCCACCTGCAAATGGGGTCTTGTTTGTTCAGTCTGGGAAATCAAAGGCAGCCATATGTGATGCTCCTCACATCACCCCTTTGTGTGCTCTTAGCTATATAAGCCAGGCTGCTAGGCTTCGGGGAACATTCGAGTCCCTCTTTTTTAACCTGAACTTCATTATATTAAACAAGATGTTGTTAACATGATCCACGACAACAATAATCTAGTTCTATGCTGGTGTGAGTACCGAGGTCAGTAGTTATATCAATGTAAAACTGGAGTGATGCAATAAGAAATCAGACTGTGTGCATCTAATACATAATGTTAATAATCACATGGTACTGTATGCAGCAACCATTTCTATTTCCTATGTAATCTGTTGTACACAAAGCTATAATGTTAGAGAGCTCAAATCCTCTCTACATTATGCTTCTGACTCATGCTGCATTTGTCCTGTTTATCTGAGATAGTTTATCATCTCACACATGCTGCAGAGCCACATGCAATGTTGCATGGGATAGACGGTAATTAAAACTTTTAAGTGAATTTCTGATTTATGTGTGATTGAAGTCAGTAATTAAAAAACTGAAGAGCATTTTGCTGCTGAGGAGTATTTTCCAAATCTTCAAAATCCCTTACCTGAGTAAGTTTCAGGTTTGCTGGCAGCTGATTTTTAAATTGTTGGGTTCATACAGCTGAAGCCATGCTAATGCCATTCTCTTGTTTAACTCTGAAGTTCCATTCCTGCAGCATTACTTCCTTCTGGCTTAACTCAGATTCATTCAACAAGCATCATGGTTTCCAGCAATGGCAGCAGGTGAGCTATACTAATTTCTCCAACCCTGTGTTGCTTCTTTTATTCCAATAGATGCACCTGGTGAATCAGACTTGGCTTTCCTGCTGTTGTCTTTCCCTTTACTAGACACATTTTGGAAGGCTTCAGCTACCAATTCATTGGAAGAGCAAGGTCTAGCTAGGGGATTTTGCTACCCTAAGCTAATTGGCCAAGGTTTCAACCCACAGTCCCTAATTCAGTATTTTACTGCAGCAGCTAGTGGCCACGTGTGATAAAAACAGCCTTGTATGTGGTCTGGAGAGAACTACATAAAGAAACAAAACTGAATCACAGGCTTAAAAGAATGAGCTCCTTCATCCAATTCTCTAGGCAATGGGATTGATTTTTTTAAAGTCAACTTTTCTGTTTCTTTTTTTCTTTTGTTGGGTAAAAGCTTTCTGCTTTGGGATTTTTATGAACTTTTAAGCACTTGAAAGGCAAGATAACACATTTAAGGTAGTAACACAAAGACCACTTTATAGTGTGATGGGCCAGCTTTGTTTCAGTCAACTACAGTTCCATCAGTTCAAGTAGGACCAGAAGTAAGCCCTAATGTGTAAGCTGGATTCTCCACTTTGCACTTTTTGTAGTTTGTAAAGCTTGTGCAGAGTAATTCAAAATGCTGCTGTTCTGACTTGGGAAGTCTTGCATTTCTCTTGCATAGGCATAAAGGGCTACATAAAATAGAAGAGTGTAGATTTCCAAGCCCTGTGTATCGATCAGTTTCTTTAGTGCTTTTTTGAGGCACTTGTCTGCCGGCTGACAAGGCCCTAGTCCGAAAGGGAGCCCAGCCAGCTGTGAAGAACTGTTGGGAAAGTGGTGGTTAGAGTGTGGGAAGGACTCGGAAAACAGCTGCTTTTGAAGCTGCTAGTCTAGTGCACAGTCTTTTTAGCACCAGCTGTTTCCATTGGTACTTTCCTCTTGCTTACCCACAGTTACTAACAATCCAGCGAGGAATTCTCTGGTTACCACAAATTCTTCTATCTTACAGTTTCTTTTCTAAAATCTTAACCAAGACTTTTTTTTGAGCTGGCCACATTATCTCTGATTTGCCTTTGCTCTCTAAAACACCTCTCATAAAGCTGCTGTACTCTTGTACTGCTTGTACCCATCCCACATTGGTACTTTCTATCTTCCCCTGCTTGTGTGTGTTCCTTATCTACTCTTGTAACTTTTGTGGAGTTCTCCTTACTGCTGTGCTTTATCAGATAGCTATACGAATAACACACTGTGTGATTAAATATTAAAATTGTAATTGTAGTTCAATATGTTATATCCTTAATGAGAAGGATAAGCCCTCCAGTGAGCATGTTATGCTATTATACTTAAATAAACCACATTGATTCCTTAACAGGACTTGTTTTATCAGCATGGGGCCATTTAATCTTGAAGGTTTAAATAAGGGATTATATAGTGTTTCTCTTGCTTTGTGTTTATCACTGCTGTACAGTTAGGAAATACTTCTGGAGAAAGCAGTGGACTGCAAACTTGAATCTCACTCAGTGGGAAAGGATTTTGAAGGAAACATTAATCATCTCATTTTCAGACAACATAAAATTCTTAACATTTGTTATACAGCTTATAGGAAAATAATGAAACTATTAATCATGGGTGCATAATAATTGGGACTGACTGGCTGATTCAAAGACAGCATGTTGTGTCTGTATATTCTTGGATTGAGTTTTCCACCCTTACGTCTTGCATGATCATTTAAATGTACATGGTGACTTAAATTGTTACCACTAGTGTGAGTGAGGGGAGAATTCTGGTTTGGTGGTATGATACCCATTTTGGACAGCTATAATGACTACACAGTTTTATATCCATATATTTTATAAATAGATTTGTGTAGCTGAATAATTACATCCCTTATTTTGATTAACTACTTGTTCCTACCACCTTCTTCCTACCAGGGTGGAATAATTGCTAGGGTTGAGAGCTTCTAGGGGCCTGAGTGACAGGAGAGCTTGAAAATGTTGTCCTTAAGTAGAACTGGCATAGAATGTACTACATAAAAGCTGACCTTGATGCACAGCCATCGTTTCAGTTCTGCGACAACAGATCTGGGATCAATCACTTGCATAACTTGTCTTGTGGCATCTTTTCCCAGGGCCCTTGTCTTTGATGCAGTTATGCCGCCTGTGCGTTAGGAGCTGCTTTGGATACAAACAACATCATAAAATAAATGGACTTCTACTGCCGAATGAGCTGAAACATTTTCTCCTCCATGTTTAAATGCCTTTTATTTAAAGCTATATCGATAAAAATGAAGCAAGGTTTGTCATGGAAGTATATCGTCACCAACTGTTGCAAGTTTACTTGATGATTTTCCTCGAGCCTCAACTCCTGGAGACTTATACTTGGTTGAGAAGCTCAGCTTTCATTTTTCTTTTCCAAAAAAGGAGGTAAGTTATCATCTCTTAAGGCTGCAGAGGAAAAAAAAATGAAAATGTGACCAAGCTCAAAAGCCTTTTAGGAAGCTAATAAAATGACAAAACACTCTACCCCCGAACAAAAAAATCCTACTTTCATTATTTTTAAACCAGTCTCTTGAGTCCTGATATATGGTTTTTGAATGCATATGGTGGGCAACAGTGCAGTAGATAAATATAGGTACTCATACTAGTGTAACGCAAAGAACATCTGATTTACTGAATACTAAAGCCTCAGTTTAAGTAGAAGCCATCTAGGATGTCTCCACTGGATATAGAAGACCTGCTAACCAGCCAAGCAGCTGGGGAGATTAAGCATGAGATAACTGTTCATTTCTTTGGGGCAAGTAATTCAGCCACTTTAAAGATGAAAGCAGAATTTGCTGAGCATGCCTTTCTTAGACAACTAGTGTAAGAAAGACCGCATCCATTATTTTACTATATGAGTATTTTTTAAATTCAGTTTCTAAATAGGAAGCATGAATGAATTCTTAAAAGAATTAATATGCTGGATTTTCAAAGTGCCCAGCACTAAATATGGATGAGCACCAGCCAGCTACGATCTATATATTCAAGCCATCATCTGAAACAGCTAGAGATTGGCATTTTTTTCATTGCAGGCTACTATGTCACTGTTGTTGGTAAGTTCCTGCAGTTGAATTATAGTGGGAAAAATACTTTTAATTATCCATTAAAAACACTTATATTTGCTTCTATTTTGAGCATAAGGGTTTCATCTCAGTATAATTTCTCCTTCAAGGAGAGAGTTTTCAAGGACATGTAACCTCTACTCGACAGGGAGTAAATATGCTGTCTCTCTATGAATATTAATTGAAATTTCCTAAGGATTTATCATTGGGTCAACAAAAATAATGTCTTCATTTCCTCCCCTACCCTGCCAAGAAAAGTTATAAAAAAGGGGACATTTTAAGGTTGAGATAAGAATCTGTCTTGAAAATCTTTCTACTGTTTAGTAATACAAATAGCTAACTTTAACCTAGATTCTTATAAGGAATAATGAAAACCTCTGAATTAAAACGAACCCAGGAAGTTCTTACAGAATCAAGATGGAACAATTATTACTTTTTCCTTGCTGTCTTCATACATAAACAAGAAAATCAATGTGATAGTAATCCGAGTCTGTTTCTTCTCCTGTGGTGTAATTTAGACATTGGTCAAACTCAAGAGATGACATTCTGGCTCTACTCAAGCCTCTCCTCTCACAACTGTGCTACAGACTCTTGCCAAAAATATAAAATCTAACAGGTAAAATTATTTAAGCATTTAAGATGTTCTTTTGGGAGAAAAGGCTGATTATAATGCAATTGAATGCTAGTTTCAATTCGTTTGGACCAAATCATAGCTATAAGGATGTTTTGAGTCTCATAGAGTTAATGGATTTGAACCAAAACACCAGATCTCAGTACCCCAAATTTGGGGAAGTCTGCATTGAAAGCTGGATCCAAATATGGTGGCTTGGTCTCATCACTAACTCTGAACTATGATGCTGCTATATTGTATGTAAGCAATAATGTATTAGGTGCATACTTTTCTGGAAAACTGCCACTGTACCCTGGTGCTATCAGTAAAGCATCTATGTAGATTCAAGCACAGCAATTCAGAAAGATATAAAGCTTTTGGAAATATTTTTTTCCTTCATCTATTCAAAGACCTTCCTAGGCTTGAATTTCCCATGCAGAAAACTGACTGATAATAATGTACAGAATATGGGATATCAGAAAAACCTCAGCATTCAGCAAGGGTGGAATTAGAAAACGTTGTAGGGGGTTACACAAAAACCTCTAGCATGTAAATGAAGGACTGACAGCTTTTCAAATACAAGCGCACATATTTTTACAATGTAGATGTGATGTTTTTACATGGGCTGACTCACTGGGTGCGCAGATGCTACATCTGCATGCTCATATGCACCTGTATGCTGTATTTAGTACTTGGCTATGCAAAATGAACAGTTGCATCCCTAGTGAAACTTACAAATGTGAGCTGTCAATCTCCTGTGCCTGAACTTGATGTCATGTACACTGAAGACAATGAGAGTACTTTCATCCATTTGAATGGACTTTGTTCTAAGCCCTAAGCCACCAGAATTGAAGACTGAAAATTCAGTTCTCAAAAACTTTAGGACCATCAAAATTTTGTATTTTTTTCAGTGATTTTGGCACTTACTTTTAAACTTCTAAATTTGTAACCTTAATACGCATGTTTGTAAATCTATGCTAATATCATAATATGTTTCAACATATCTAATACTGTAGTGAGGATGTTTTAGCTCCATTTTCCTTGGGAGAAGAGGTTGTTTCTTTGTTTTATTTTTTTTTAAATCTCAGTTTGGCTCTGTTTACTTGAATTTTTTTTTAATCTTATATAATTAGGTTGAAGTCTGTGTGCTCACTTTGTCTCACTTCAGTATGTTTACTTACTTTAAAATAATTTGTGATTGAAGCTGTTCAATTCTAGTTTTATGCATAAGCACTTTTCAAGCTGTAAGCTGTAAAAACTGGATATGTTGTCAATTTAGTGAGGCTTGGAGCTTTTAATGAATTTGAAGTCATTCCAAATCTTACATGGTGTTTGAAAGTCTGGCATGAATATATTTTTCCAGATTCTATGCTGTTATTTTGTGGAAAGATTTTACTTCAGCAGCCTAACAAAGTATTCAAACCAAGGTTGCATATTCTGTTTGGTCAAAATATATTGTTTATACTCTGCTTTGTTTCCTTTATTTTTTAATTAGAACAGCAGCTTTTTGCTATGTTTAATAGTATGCAGTCTGGCAATAAGATTTGAGTAGGATGCTTATTAATTGATTAGAAGTATACAGGAGGGCCCGTAACATAGACAAGACAAAGACAGACTTCTTTTATACTTTGGCTCAAATTCAGAAGTGATATCTAAGGGGAGGGTTTGACATCCATAAATATTCTTTCACCCACTTAGGTAGGAGCAAAAGGAAACACAAGGCCCCTTGTCCCACATATTGCAGAGCCAGGGAAAGGTATAAGTTAAAGAAAATAACTTGCTCTTTGTTAGGCTTCCTATGGGTAGCTGTTCTCTCTTTCTGGTTGCTCAACGAAAGTACCAGAAAAGAAAAACTTGAAATTCCTTCACAAAGCTAGTCCCAGAAAATTAAGTAATGTATAGAAGAGCTACATTGGTTGTATATCTATATGAGTTGGACTTTGGTAACTGTTGGGAAGTCTGGGCTAATTCTTCTCAAAGAGTTTATTGGGAATCTTAAGTTCATGTAACACATGGACCAAGAGGATGGGAGAAAGGTGTAAATTACATCAGTTTAATTTCTCTTTATACTCACTTCTGCATATCCTTGCATACTGACCCTAGAGAGAGGTAGTTAGCCTTGTTAGTGCAATGAAATAGTAATATGGGTTTTCCTCAATTTGAAAGGAAGGGCATTTTATTGGATCCAGAATTCCTCACAAAAACCCTTGAACCAAACACTTGATTCAATCCTTTTAATCTTTTCTAGTACTACTAATGTGTCAGGTAGTTGGAAAGAGGTGTTCTTTGCTCCTCAACAAGTGTAAATATCTGTACTCCTAATATACTTGTTCTTTTCTTTCAAGTCCCTAAACCTTCAAGGCAGAGTTGTCCTTATCTTCCTGTTTCTCTGTTGTCTCTAAAAGTGAAACCACTTCAGTGATATTAACTTCTTATTTCCAGATGGAAAAAAGGTAAATAAGGGAAAAGCATTCTTAACAGATTATTAAAATAGAGACTGATTAGTATCCAGGTACTATGTTAATTTTATATGAGAGAGAGAGACCATACTCCTAAGCAGAGGTATGAAAATATTCAGCTCTGTATTTTCAAGATCCAGTGCTCCAGGACATCACGTTGCTCAACTTTATATATCTGCCTGGAGAGAATATAGTGATTCTCACAATACAGAGCCTTCCCCTTCAACTACCATCTCAGACAGGAAAATACATTGCTTTGCTTTACAGCTTCCTACTGGCTATTTCTCTGTACATTGCATGATTATCTCTCAGTCCATGGTACCTAGTGCTGCTTGCAGTTCCCTTGGGGATATTTAACCTTCATGTGTATAGACAATATCAGTTGCTGATATATGCACACTGAGGATTCCCAGGGGAACAGAAGAAAATCTCTGAAGTTGCCTTTATATAATCAGCAGCTGCAAACTCTTATTGTAAAAGGAAAATATTTTCTATTCTGATGCTGCTGTTTAACATAATAATCTCTATGTGACCATCTAGCAATGATGTTTCTTTGTCTGAATATGCCAAGTAAAACATTTAGGCCGGGGGTGGCATGAACAGCCTCCGTGTGATGCACACAGCAGATCAGGGAGGGGGCAGGCAGAGCAGCTGTAGATAGGGCAGTAAGCAGAAGACAGAGCAGGAGATCTGGGCACACAGGACAGGAAGCAGGACACGGAGTAGAAGATCAGGCAGGAAACAGAGTAGGAAGTAGAAAGCAGAGCAACAGATTGGGCAGAGGATGAAGACTGGAGTGGCACTCAGAGGGTACAGGGCTAACTTGTGGCATGTTTGCCAAAAAGGTTGGCCCCAATTGGCTTAGGCTTTCTCTTCATCGCAATTTAGGGGAAAACCTGAGGGCTGGCTCTGGTCCATTTACGGGGAGAACATCTTAGAATGATTCTGGCACCAGTCGAGCTTGAACCTGGAAGCTCTTCTGACCTTTGCACCCACCCAACCCCTTGCTGCGGTGTGTGCAGAACTCAGATGGGTACAGCAGGTGGTAGATACAGGAAGCTACCAATGTCCATCCCACAACTTCCTGCTGGTGACTTCCGGTCCTTTTGCATGTGAGATCTTTTCTCTCTTACCTATAATTAGAGCTGAGAACAGAAGGGAAGAAACAAATAATCAGCATGCTGCTTCCTCGAAGGGTTGGGCTCCACTCGAAAAACAGAAATCACGAGATCTAAACAGCAGAGACTGATGTGGCTTGGGCTGGTGGAGTGACCGTCAAGGTGGCCCTACATTCCTTGACCACCTGACAGCATGTTTTTTTCTTTCAGGACACTTTAGAAAAGGTTGTAAACCTTACACTTGTTAATAGTAGTAGGCAACTTTAAATGCATGTTCTTTGCTCTTCAGCTGCTTCAGCTTTGAGTGGGCTAAGAGTTTGCAAACCATTCACTTATTGAATTTGTTAAGCTTTTTATTTCATTTGGTAGAGAAATCAAAATCGGCCCAGATGCTGCCGAGATTTCTCTGTCCCTCAGACGCTTGAAGTCATTAATTTTAAATACCGAGAGTCAAACAATAGGATACTTTTCCTTTGCTCACAGTTCCAAGTTTTTTTATGGCAGTACTCATCCCCAAAACTCTCTCTTGGGACTTCAGTATTTAATGATTATTATTTTCCTAGTCATGCTATAAGTGCTTTTCTGGGGGCTTGATCTGTGCATGTGATTGTTTTGTTGTCTGAGTTTGTTAGCAGAACAGACACAAAATTTTGTAAATGTAGCCCTCTAAGCCTTTTCAGCCACATTGCACTTGAAACTGAGTACAGAGCCTCATGTATGTATTTCCAGGCTTCTAGATTTAAGGTGATTAGGGTATTCCTGGGTCTTTCAAGGCACAGACACATGATATTTGTCATGCAGTCGGCCCCTTGAAATCACCCTAAAGCCATGCCCAAACAGAAGAGCATGGTTGCAGAGCCCTCTGATCTTGCAATACATGAACCCTCATTGTATGAGGTCTCAAATGAAGCCACTCCTAAATGGAGCAATTTCATTGAATTTCTGTCTGCTCTGTTGCCGAGCTGCTGTTTCTGGATGCGAGGGGGAGGAGGTCCCTTCTGGGGTTTTCTTAGCCCTGCTGGAGTGTGCAGGCCAGTGGATTGGAGCTCCTAACCTTGGGAGTAAGATGGCTCCAGTCTACCTGCCCACTGACTCCAGTGGAGTTGAGAAAACCTCAGAAAGACCTCCTTCGCCTCCTATCCAGAGACAGCAACAGAACTGGGAGTGGGGGATGGAGCCAAGGAAGAAGCAGCCTCTCTCTCCCTGGGCCAATCCTCTACCCTCCTGATCCAACAGCTAACGTCTGTTAGATTGGGAGGATCAGTCTAACTCATGGTGATTTCTATGAATCGCCATGAGTTAAGACCTAGGAGCTACACTTCTGTCTGCACCTTCCAGTGATGGGACTTGCTGCACAGTGGTGTAGGGGTGAGCCTCCTTTGTCTCCTGGTGGAAGACATATAATACAATTCTAAAAAATACTTGAATACAGAGCTGAATGGAAAAAAGGGGGAAATGCCATGGGAATTTTTTTTTTCTTGAGAGAGACTTTAATTGGGGTAAAAGCCACATAAATAAATAAACCTTTTCTGAAGGAGAATTCCTGAAAAATATATTTAGGGAGAGCCAGATTGAAATATTTTGTCTTTCTCCCCACTGCCTGACTTCTTGTGCAGCTACCGTTCTCCTGCCCAATTCCTTAGGCAGCATACGGATCATGTACTTGCCCAAGGAAATGAGGAACCAGCTCCTGAATAGATGTGTCCCATGCTGCTGAAATTTCTATGCAGGCTGGTATCACAAGAATTGGGAAGCTTTAGGAGATGGCTGTATACAGAGCCAGAGAAGACAGGAGGTCCTGGATTGCTGATTACTACATTTTCGAATTAGAAGTGTTGCTCTGTGACGTTTTTGACAAGATCAACTTGAATACTCCTAGTTTAACCAGTAGATGGTGCTGCTGACACACATCTTCTGTTGAAAATGTTTTGCAAGGAAAAACAGCGGAGATACAAAGAGAGAAAATAAACTCTGCAAGATTTGAACTAAGCAGCCTCTAGAAATGTCCATTTCTGATTGAGAACTGTACAGCTTTTGAAAAAAAATTATTGTTTTACTGTTGTTGATCCTGTCACCCTATCAATTTGTCCAGGAATGGAAATAAAACAGGAGCAATTCAGGCCTTAGCATTTAATTATCATAACTGATCCATTGACTCTGTTTAATGTTTATTTTCTCCTGGTGAAGACTAATGGTTTTCCATTCACAGGTGCTGTGAAGAAAGCACCACGGAGCTCTGAACCCAGTGAATACACATGATATCATTTGGTCATCAGTTGTCAAAGACCTAGTAATTACAGATATTCCATAGCATTTCTAAATTAAGACATACTTTTATATTTATGAGTTTCCCTCATTCAGTAGCATTAATTTCCACCAATTTGCCAGTGTACTTTTTCCCTTCCCAGTCTATTTGCCATTTATAGCCAAATGTAGGCACCAGGACAAACTAAAATGAAGCATCCATTCCCAATAAAATTAACTGTAATTAATTAATTAGAGAATCAAACCTGTGGAGGTCATCAGCATAAATTATTCTAAAAGCTAATGTTCTCCAGGAACTTCCTCACTTTAATGAAATAATTCTTAGTGCCAATACCAGTTTTTTTATTTGTGTTTAATTCTTATGAATATCTAAACTCTCCCTTTGAAGGGTCATTGGGGAATGGGTGTTGAGGTTTGTGTAGATCTGTCATCACATAGGTCTCACGTATGTGAGAGTGCTGCAGCCGTCAATGGTAAGATGACTGCCACCTATTTCAGTCTGCAAGTCCTTTGTACAAGTGGGTGATTGGAGTAGGTATGACCACTTTCAAGATGGAAGAGCACCTCATGATGCGAATAAAGTAAACATTTTGGGGGAAGAACTGAAAACAGGAGTTGGAGGATTGGATGCTGTAGTGTGGAGTGAATCTGGTGCTGTTTTCCACCAGTTTGGAAGTTCCCAATTTGAGTAGCCAGTAGCCAGCAGCCACACCCTTTCCAATGACCCTTCTCAGATGGCTGATAATCCTGGTTTTCTCTGTTTAAAAATTGCAAGTTCTGTGATAAAAATCACAGGCTTTTGTATTAAAAACCTCAAAATCAGTGTTTTTCCATGATTATATGTAGGTATCATTTGAACACCATACTTAGGGACCTACCAAATTCATGGGCCCCGGGGGCCCTGATTTCAAGGCTGTATCACAGGCAAGGCTGCCATTTTTCTAAATACCTATACATTTTGGTGTTTGATTTTGGGATTTTTATCATGGAAACTCAGAGTTCGTCCTGCATCCTTTGCTCACCAGGATGTGGGTCCAGCTGCAGCTGTCCTCTCCCTCCCCCCACCCCGCTCAGCTTTGTGCCACTGAGCAGACCTGATAAGCTGGTGCCCTGCCCATGCCATTGCCCCTTACTCCCCACCCCCCAGCCCTGCCAGAGGAGGCCCCCAGCTGCCAGGGCAATGGGGCCAGGGACCTGCATCTCCAGCGCCCTGCCTCCCAGCACTGCCTGAACCCCAGTGGCTGCCTGTAGTAGGCTGTAGCTGCTGCAGCATAGCACGGAGTCCAGCTCCTCCTCCCCCGTGGGCAGCATGGCCAGAGTGGAGCCTATTGTGGGGGGGCAGGCTGCCCACTGTGGGTTTGGGCTCCCTACGCTGCTGCCCTCCCTCTGGGGCCTCCACAGCCCAGCGGGCGGGACCCAACATGGCAGGGCAGGGTGGAGCCAGGCAGAGAAGCTTGGTGCTGCTGCCGTGAGACCTGCACTACCATGGCAAGGTGCCCTTTGCCTGCCCAGCAACAGGTGCACAACTCCACGCTGCCACCCCCCATGCTGCCACTGGGTGGGCAGGGGGTACGTCACCATGGTGGTATGGGGCTTGCAGCAGCAGCAATGAGGTTCCCCTCCCTATTCCACCCTGTCATGCTGCGTCCCACACGCTGGACTGCAGAGGCGCCAGGGGGAGGGCAGCAGGGAGGGGAGCCCAAGTCTGCAGCAGGCTGCCCACCCTTGAACCACACACAAATTTGGGGGGCATGTACTCTCCACACTCCCCTGCCGGGAGTGCACGCAGCAGCAGGGAGCCAGCTTCCCCACTGCCCCCTGGACAATCTTCCCGCTGCTCCATCCCGCTCCCCACCTGGACCCTGCAGCCATGATTCCCATCCCAAGTCCCATGCACTGCCTGGTCTGGGCAGCAGCCACAGCCCCAGCCCAGCCCAACTCCCTCCCCCCCTCCCTCCCTCATTATGGGGCCCTCAAGTCCTGCTCCACCACTGCCAGACTTACCTGTGGGAGCTGCTCTACAGGCTGCCTGGCGGCCATGTGCATGTGTACATGTGCACATGCACATGGTTCCCGCTGCTGATCGCCCTTCTCCTGCTCCTCCCAACCCCTTGCAGGCTGGAACTCAGGCACCCTGCAAGGGGAAACCGACTGTTTCCCACATTTTTCTTGTTTAAAGGAGAAAATATGAGTTTTTCTCCTTAAAATGAGAAAATCTGGGCTTTACAATGTTTTACTGTGGCAAATGGAAAACCTGGATCCCTGGTGATAAGTTTAATAGATTTCATAGATTTCTAGGGTTGGAAGGGACCTTGCAGATCATCGATTCCGACCCCCTGCTCTAGGCAGGAAAGAGCGCTAGGGTTACATAACCCCGGCTAGGTGCTTATCCAATCTCTTCTTGAAGGTAGGGGAAAGCACCACCTCCCTTGGAAGCCCATTCCATATTTTGGCAACCCTCACCTTAAAGTTTAAGCACCACTGCTGCAAACTGGGCATTTGGCAGTCTTAGATAGGGACCAAATGTTAATGTTTTGTCTTTGTCAATGTCTAATTGGGAAATAGGCAAATTAGGAGTAGGCAAATAGGGTGCAAGTAGTAGACATATTGCATTATTTAATATTAGCTTTGCTGGCAACACCTTGAGTCCCATCATGGGAAGCTGCACTCTCTCTGCAGACTTGTCATAGTTATGAACATGCTTTTCACTTATAGGTTATGCTATTGCAACATAGGGCTATTCAACCAAACCATTTAGTTTCACAGGCAGAGCACATTCCAGCTGTGATTTGCTCTGATTCCACTCTGCCTGACACAACAAATAGGCCTAACTGAGTTCAACACAAGGTCGAAGTCTTTTAAGTTGTTTTGACCTTTAATGCCCTGAACAACTTGGGTCTTGACTAATGGATTGTCTCTGTCCTTATTTCTTGCTGCATCATTTGGGATTGTCTGGGGATTGCTGAGTTAGAAACCTTCTCCTGACATCAGTGAGACATGTGATATTCTTATTGTAGACAGTCCTTGGGTCAAGACTTTTTCTGCCTACTTTTGTTTGCTAGGCCAAAGTAAGTGACCTAGACAAACTGCAAGACCCTATCTGTTCTTTTATGCTTCTCCTGAGAAGGGAAGACCTGATCTTGGGGAGGGGGGAAGTGGATGCTCTCTTCTGGGGGTGAGAAGTTATCCTAGGAAGCCATCCTGGTATATGGATGGAGGACCGGTTGGGTATCTATTTGTAACATTTTATGTACATTGTGTTTTGCTAAGAATAACAGACAGATTAAATGCAATCTAATTCAGTTTTGCTGTTTAAAAATAAATGCCTTCAGTACATTTCCAGTAGTATAAAAGTGATGTTTTAGCTGTGATGGTCCAAAAATTATGCTAGAGGCAAGGCTTTCTTAGGGTGATATCTTTTATTGGACCAACTACGTAGTTGAGATAAAGTCAAACAAGTTTTTGAATACAAGACATTCTTCCTCAGATCTCTGATCACAGGAAGTCAGGCACAGCATCCTCAGTGTAATAGACTGCTTCCTTGGTACTGGCTTATAATTTCACATCCCAATTTTTCAATATTCTTGGATGGAAATTAGCCAGTCTCCCACTCTGAAGTCACTAAGCTCTTTGAGGTTTATTTCTACCTTAGAGGTAGAAATTTGCATTTCTATAAACTCCTTCCTATCAGCTGTTTTGCCTTTGCCCTCATGCTTCACCCATATGCTCTGCCTGGCCCCTATAATGAGAGACCTGAGGAAGACTGTCTTGCATTCAAAAACTTGTCTAACTTTATCTTAACTACACAGTTGGTCCAATAAAAGATATCACCCTAAGAAAGCCTTGACTCTCAAATTCAGTATATTCACAGATTGGTATGAGCTATGACTTTCAGTACATCATATGTTGAGACTGAACACGATGCCTCTCTTTACTTACCTTTAGAGACACCATAATTAAGTCAATCATAATAGCCTCTGTGAAAAACAGATCACATTTGCCTTAGATAAACAGAGACAGTTATTTCAATAAAGGAAGCATATAGACAGTACTGTAAATGCTAAGGACAAATTATCTGATTAGGTTTGTGATGCCAGTTGTATGATTTTTATGCCACTCAAGAGGCAGCTAGCTTCAGTTGGCCAGGTGGAAATTGATTCTGCACTGTTGTCGTGGATTATTTGCCTTCAGATGTGCCATAGGAGGATGTGCAAAAAGAGAAACGGCACAGCAAAATTCTGCTCCCTCATAGCATTTCTGAAGGCATCACCCTATTTTATGTCAGCACTGGGGCTGAGACCATGGCAGATTAGAACTGAGGTGCCATCACCAGCTCAACAACACCCTCTTCTCCTGTGTTGAAGTGTGCTTGGCACAGGAGAGACTCTGGCCCATTTACTTATTGAAAGACAAGTGGCAGGTTTCTATGAGAGTCTCTGCTTTGAATGTCTGTGACTGTCACTTCTTACACAGCACTGAATTTTGGGTGTTAGATTAGGTAAAACACTAGAGATGGGATGAAAGTAATTTCACATCATACATCAGCTATTATCATTATTTTTATTAATAGTGAAAGAGCCAGTGTTTAACCAAATGTCCTCCTCAAGTGTATTTCAAAGTCTAAATGATTTAATCACAGTAAAAAAAAAATGCTGGGGAGGAGGGGGGTGCAGGAAAGAATCTTGGGAATTGGAAAAAGCATTTGAACAAATCACATCTCCTTTTCAAAGCCTCCAACCACTTTATCTCAGACCTCATCCTTCCTTTTATTAACGGACTTATTTAGTTGTCTCTTAAATCTGCTGAAGCAGTTTGGATCACTGTTCCTTTGGATGGCTCATTTCATGTTTATTACTGTACTCATCTGAAGCAGTTTCATTAGAAACCTGCTTCGTAATTTTCCTAGGTCCTAATTTTAGTTTATGATGATCTTTAATGTATGTACTAAATGGAAGATCCTTCTTCTTATGTTTCATTAATTTCCCCCAATCGTTGAAAAACAACACTAAGTTGTTAATATTAAAGCAGGGTTTTCCTCCCATTTCCATCAACAAGAAAATCAACCTAATTCCCTCCAGCTTTATTTTTATATGTTGAATCTTTAGTGTGTACTACATTTTTGGAAGCAATTATACCTTCCTACAGGAAGAAGAGGCTCAGTAAAACATCATATATTGTACATCCCAAGAGAGGTTCTCTGGGCAAACTGACTTTTTGGCTAATGACTAGAAATGCTGGCAGTTTGCATTTCTGTTCCTTTAAGGTCATGAAAAGGGATAGATTAGCTTTAATAGTTTTCAGGGTGTCATGATGGCGGGGCATGCTTACTTTGTTTAATGGCATGTGGGTAAAATTTTCAAAGGGTGCCTCCAATCTGGCTTTTTGAGCATTTTAGCACCTTACCAGATTT
Organism: Alligator sinensis; assembly: GCF_000455745.1. Lineage (NCBI taxonomy): Eukaryota > Metazoa > Chordata > Crocodylia > Alligatoridae > Alligator > Alligator sinensis. Next base: position 1,000,290 of record NW_005842376.1, read on the forward strand.
GAAAACATACCAGCAGAGATGCAGTTGTATCTCCAAGTAACTAGAAAGCCTTATACATCTTGTTTAAACTGATTTGGGAGCCTAAATAGTATTCATTTGGGCCCCCTCTCTCCCTCC
>NW_005842376.1:1000592-1005259 GCF_000455745.1 Alligator sinensis
CCCCCCCCAAAAAAAAAAAAAAGTACTTAGTCATTGAAACAGCTTGGAATAAGTAAATATTGACTGGGCAAGAGAGAGAATGTGATCCTATAGATTACTTGCAGCGGTACATGAGAGGTACTGTTGGAGGATCAAGAGAGGGAGCACATTTGAACTACGGCTCTATGAAGGGAACATCAGGAGTCTGGTAGGACTCCCCTTCTTGTGTTCCCCAATGTTTACAGAGGACATCCTTGGGAGAACTGATGGGCCAAAGAGTCTCTGCCTGTACTCTCCATAGCAGTTTTAGCCTTTTATTTCAGATATGGAGCTCACTGAAGGCAGTGGGACTGTGAATTGGATCAGTGAGATGGATGCTGTCTTGCAACACTCCTTTAATAGCTTCTCTACACATTGCATTTAATATCCTTTGAATAAACATGGTGGAATGATTTCTGTCCATGGGGACACAATATATTACCTATCTCCCCAAAAGTGGAGTGGGGGCAAAATCACAGTCCACCAGAGATGAACAGCTTAATCAGGGTAGCAGGGGTAGAGCATGCTTGTTTCTACAGCCAGTGGCAGGCATATCAGGGAACAGTATGATTCACCTAGTATCTGGCTGCCTTTTACTCCTCAGTTAAAATGCCCAGGTAGCCTTTTAGATGGGTATCTTCAGGAAAGAGGGGCTCAAAATAAATGCCATTAGAGCAGAAACTCTTAACTGCTCTATCACTCTGTCTTGGCTCACCTACATATTGCATGATTTAAATTAAGTTTTGTACTATCAGAATCAATTAAGTTGCAAAGATATCATTACACAATCAATTATGTAGCTGCATAAAAATCACAGCAATTATATGTCTCTGTGATTACCTGATCAACTGAGTGCACAAGGACCTAAATACCCATTTCCTTTTGCATCTACACTGATCTCAAGCACATAGTTGCATGTGGAACTACAACCTCCTTTTCTCAAAGTTTGACCTTTCAAGATGGCGTTACTTAACATAACATTGTATGGATGAGACTGCTTCCTTCTGTGAGCCTGTAGCATACCATCCTCCCCTATTAAACAAGTCAGAATCATGTTTTCAGCTTAGGCATTGGTGGATATCATGTGCCTGGCTTTAAAATGCATTACAACTTTTTCACTTCATAAGATGCAAGGCTCTAGCAGTGGAGGCAAACTGTTCATAACTCAACTTTTAATTCTAAGGGCTTCCTCATTTTCCTGTTCACTGGCAGTTTTATCTTTTCTACTGTAAAAATAAAGTACATATCACTTGATAGCTGGCAGCAAATCACCAGAACGCAGGTGACCTTAAACTCATAGTTTCCAAGACTGAGCACAAATAGGCACCAAGCTCTTGTAATTATATAAGCACCCTAATAAAAGGGGCTACAGTTCTTCTTCCATAGCTGGATGAGACTTGTTGCAAGATCTTTTGTAGTTAGTACCTCTGACATGAGCCAGAAATGCTAAGGTCATTCCAGTTTAGCTCTCAGATACTATTCATCTGACTAACAGTTAACTTTCAGGTCATTCATGGGAACAGATTTCTGAATGATCTGTACTGAGGTTAATTCATTTTTTAATCTGTAGGGACCTTTCTGGATTCTCTGCACCATTACACCACTTTGTTGATTTGTCAGGAAGGGGAAGATTCTCACACTCCATGCAAATTATGGGAAAGGCATTTGATATCTCTTCTGGTTAATGCTAAGGCTGCTGCTTATTAAGGCTTAAATGTACTGTGCCATTGCATGACATTTGCCACTGGTTAAACAGATACTTTTTTCCCTCAGAGTTTGAAATTAAATTTTTCACATCTCATAGCATTTTCATGTATTTTTACAGTAGCTGCATGATGAAGAGGATGAGGGCAGAGGCAGGACGGCTGATAGGAAGGAGTCTGTGGAAATGAAAATTGCCAGCTCTGAGGTGGAAACAAAACTCAAATTGCTTAATGACTTCAGAGTGTGAGATGGGCTAACCTCCATCCCAGAATATTGCAAAACTGGGATGTGAAATTGTAAATCCAATACTGAAGATTTTTAAATAGAAGCCTATTAAATTGGGGGTGGCACCATATTACTAGAGAATAACAGACAATTTAGTTATTCTTAAGAAAGCAGAAAAATATAACCCAGGCCTACTGTGTTCTACATAATTCCTCAGATTATTATTTCTAGATATAAACTCATTTTACACGGTGGATTTCTTTGTTGAATTGGGACAATAAATATAAAATGTTGGTCTAGATAATTTTATATATTTTTAATGCACTCTCTTTTCTGATCCTGAGACTGGAGTTTCATGTTTGTCTACTGCGGCAAGTTCAACTTTGACCTGCCTTCTATGCTTGGTTTTACCACTTCAAACAGTAATGTCAGGGTTGCTGAAGTGAGTTCTTGTCCTCTGGTTCTGTGAAGACAAAAGGGCGAGCAATACCAGGAAAGTGAAGGGGAGTGCAGCTGGCTGGGACACTTCCCTGTCAGTCTGGCTGATAAATAAAGGGAGCATCAAAGGTGTGACAGCAAGGCTCTGCACCCTGGTCTGTAGCAGTGGCTGGAGGGGCTGGGCTAGTAGCAGCAGCAACTGCTATTTATCTGCTCCCTCAAAGTGGGTGCCCAGGGCTGGTCACTCATTGCTTATTATGCTACTGGGGAGTACTCATAGGATGGCATCAAGTAGATTTACTTAGGGTGTATCTGCACATGCAATTAATGCAAAGCTATAAATTCCAGAGCAGTTTGAGACAAAGTAAACTGCTCCCAGGCACAGTGTCTACATGTGAGCCTGGGACAGCCCCATGGCCAGTGTTTTGAGTCAGGGCGGAGCAGGCCTGGGCTGGCAGGGGTCACAGAGGGCCAGCTCTGGGCTCTGGGTAGCAGTGTCAGGTGGTGGAAGGGCTGGCTGGGGCAAGCGAGGAACTGTGTGGGTAGGTGGCAAGCAAAAGTCTGGCCCCAGACTGGCTGGGCTGACTGGGTGCAATTTACGCCCATGGTCAGTGTCTCTACATGTGCATGTAATCCCAGTAAATTAACCTGATGTAAAATAGGACTGTCCTTGAAAGTACTTTCTAACTGGCATTAGTTTATCACAGCCTAATGTTGTTGCACATTTAGATGGTGATGCTTTACTCCACAGCTCATTAGTCTACTCTGTAGTTAAGCATATGTATAGATGCAGCCTCAGATTATGACATGTCAAGGCAGTTATAATATTCTGATGTAAATGCCATTGGGGTTTTGGGATCATTGGGATTTTGTGTACTTACAGCCTTTAAGGCTGCTTACACTAAAAGGTTAATAATTTGCCACTGAACTGCAAGGCAGAAGGACAAGAGGACTTTAGTTAAGATTAAAATTTTGCGTCGCACTATCCTAAACCATTGCATTTGTACTTCTGTCATTTTCTACCTGTCTCCTAAATGACTTCTTCCAGAGGAGTTTCAATATGCCTGCTGGGAGCCCAGGGAATTTCATCAGAAGAATTTCATTCCACAAATGCCTGGGAGCCCCACTTCACAGTACTTTTCTCAAACGGGGGGCCAGAATGAAAGCTCAGCTCTTGCTTTGTGCTAAGAAAGGAAGGTTTCTTTAGGAAATTCAATAGAGCCCTGGCAAGGTATAAAGACCTTTTAAGGCCATCTCATCCATGCCTCTCACTTCTTCAAGAGTTCTCATGTAATAGTTAGTGCTTTGCCCCAAATAGTAGGAAAATGTTTCTTGCCTGGGTCTACACAAAAAGTTGAGAACATAATTTTTTTCCCAATTTCAATTGGAATGAGGTCAAGATCTTTTGTAGTGAAAAACATGGGTAGATCCAGGATTTAGAAAACCCCTTGGCCATGGGGGTGGGAGCAAAATGCAGCTGGAGCTCCTGGGTTGGTTATGAACACTGGGGGCAGGGAGCAAGGACAAGGGATCTGCCTAACGCTGCTGCTGTGCCTGGTTGAGACCAGGACCTGTGCAGACATTACCTGCACCTGCAGCTGAAGTGGGGTGGCAAGATTGACTTGGGAGCTTCCTTGTGCTCAGGTGAGCAGGGTGTAATGGTAGCTGGGTTTCTCCTTCCTGTGCTCAGTTCCTGTCTGGTCCCCGATGCCCCTCACTGTCCTGGGGGCTCCAGCTGCAGGGAGCAGCTGCAGTAGCAGCAGGCAGGCTCCCTACCTGGCCCTGTTCCCTGCTGGACCCCCAGCTCCTGTGTACTCTGCTGGCTGGAAGCAAAGACTGGTAGAGGGAACCTGACTGTCACTGCTGCTATCCCAGGTGAACCCAGTACCCTCCAAGGCACTCCCCATATCCCCCAGCTGGAGCAGGTAAAAAGTGTCCCTGGGGTTCCCTTTCCCCCTGCTCCCAGGTCACGGTGGTCTGACCTCTGCAGCTGTGGTGTTGCCCTGCTTGCACCCAGACCATCATCCTCTTGCAGTAGTTTGTACAACAGCAGTAGCAGCTGGAGTGCAGGGAGCCCCAAGTTGTGTCAGGAAACACTGCTACTGTGACTCCCAGGTGGTCCGTGCAATATCCCCAATGCAACCTCCCACACTCTGCCTAGAGAGTGGAAGTAGCTCTCTATGGCCAGCACGAAGTTAGAGAGAGCCTGGGGAAGCCATTCTAGCTGCCTCACAGCCACCCCCCATTGCTGCCCTGAGGAGGAGCTGGGACCCTCTTACCTA
>NW_005842376.1:1005290-1016151 GCF_000455745.1 Alligator sinensis
CAAAAGTGGGGTGCAACCCACCACTGCACCTGCCTGGATCTACCCCAGTGTAAGATGAGAGAGATTAGTCTGCCCTAGAATACACAATAGCCTAATGTTTAGGGCACTTACCTGGGATGTGGGAATCTAAGGTTCAAATTCTTGTTCAGCTTAGTTCAGGCTAAGCACTAGGCCTTATTGTTCCCCACCTTCCAAGCAAGTGCCTCACTCACCAGGCTATTCTTTGGTTCCCCCCTCTCCCTCTTGGGTTGGCTTCACTTTGTATGAACACTTAAATATTTGTTGAAGTGGAGCTCCGATGTTTGCCTTCTCACAAATATAAGCACAAGAGTATTAGCTATTCTCTAGCAGGTAGTGTGTGTCCTTGCTCTGGTTTTGAGTTGGACTTTCATCCTTGTTAGAAACTGATATGTATATTCCTCTTAAAAAACAATTGTATTCTTCAGCTAACTGGAATGTTTTGTGTGAAAATGCCCTACCTCTGACAAACTTAAAATATATCAAGTGATGGGGTCTTCATTACTCGTCCTTGGGGAATATTGTACAATTTAAACAGGGCTTGGCCTTGGGATGCCCTCTCTAATATTCAGCCCATTTGCTTTTAATAATTTGATAATATTATTCCAAGTTATACTCATCCACTCTAAGCACTTTTACCCTGAATCTGAAGATGGATCTGGAAAAGGGTCATTGCCTGAGAATTTCTTTAAAAGGATGTTGTGAAAGACCATACCCAGAAAGTTGTGAGATAAGGCACTCTCACAAAAAATGACTGCTGTGTGGTAATAGTATGTTCTTGGAAAAATAACCGAAGCTTGTCACCATCTGTGCAATAAATGAAAACATTAATAATGCATAATAGCAATTCAAACTATGGAATGACAAATGACAGTGTGCTACTTCAAAAGGCATACACTCTGCAGAAGGAAGAGGACCTGAAAAGCAGCGCTTCATATTAATGGTTTGGAAAGATGTGGTAGGTCTCAAGGAGAACAGCTGGCATCCTGAGAAATTGAATTTTCCAGTGTCAGATAAGGTTGACAAGGTAGGGTGGGCTGTTGAATAGGATGTTTTATGCAAGGTTGTACAAGTTTGGATTAATAACTAAGCTCCCTGTCTCCATCTATTAACAAATGGAAAATAGTCTTCAAGTGTTGCCAAAAAGGCTTCACACGCTCGTATTTTGTAGCAGATAGGAGCTATTATTACAACATCAGCAGGTCATGAATTTGCTGACACTAAACAGTTGTTGCTACTGCAAATCTGAGAAGTATGTTATCATGGATGCTTTTAGGAAGATAAGAATGAACTATTCAGGACTCACTTCTTATTCTGTCTACCACACATACTCAACAAAAATTAGAATATTTTTTAAAAGTCTATTCATAACAGCTAGCTACATGGCAAATCCTTTTAACAATCATTAGTCAAATAAAACTTGTTACTGGGTGTATCTGTGAAACTGTTGTCCTTGGACCTTGTATCAGGAACCACGTGCAAGAGAAATGCAGATCTCCAAGTCCTCTAAGCCTTCTCAGGTATGCAGATTTTCAGCTTGTATTTTTATTATCTATTTGATTTTTCAAAAGCTGAGGATCTATGCTTGATTTTACAAAAGCTGAGGATTTAAGCCAAGGGTGGACAACATTTTTGGGGAGAGTGCCAAAAACACTGGCAACCTCATCTTGTAAGATGTTGGTGTACCAGGGACAGACACTGGGGGAGCTGTGAGGGGCCCATTCCTTGCTGTGGCGATGCAACCCTGGCCCCTTCCCCACCTCTGTCCCGAGGCACACGTGCCAAGCAAAATGCCTTCATGTGCCATGCTCTGACACCTGTGCCAGGGGTGCCTACCCCTGATCTATGCTAATTTACACCAGCTGAGCCCTCTGACCACATTCTCTTTTATTCAAAGGGGGATTCAAAGAAAATAATCTAAATAAAAGTTAGCCTCCCTGCATGATGTATTTTCTAGCTTTTTTTCTTTCTTATATACATCCTAACATGGTTTGCTTTATAGAGGGTGTTTCTGTACAGAGCTTTCACTTCTCATTTTAAACACAGATGAAAAGCTATCAGCTATTTTTGGTGGGATTTATTTCCACCCGCCCTATGGATTCTTTTCTGCAAAATGTGAAATTCAAAATGTATTGAGACAGACTGAGAGCAAGCATAGAAGAGTAAGAATGACTCTAGCTTATTGGTTCAGGTACTCAGAGTTTTTACAAGCTCACTCCAACTCAATTAATCTTTTATTTATTTATTTATTTATTTTTGTAAGGTGAAACAAAATCCAGTCCACAGGCCCTGGACTGATGATTAAGACACTCTCCAGGGAGGTGTGTGAGCTAGCCTTAGAATCCCTTAAGTGGAAGAGAGAGGGACTCCCTCCACTGCAGCAAGTGCTCTAACTCCTGAATTATTAGATAAAGGATGCAATGGGGCACCACAATTTTGGAAGAAAGTAGTGGCTTACTGCATTTTGTGTGGAACCGGATTTGTTAAACATTCACAGGGCATGTCTACTAGATTGAGCTTCTCTGGGGAGATCGGCAAAAAAATACCCAACATACAGATCTCAGCTGAAGAAAAGTTTAAGCATGAGCTAGGTAGGTATCAAGCTAATACTGTAAAACTAAAGCACTTCTGCACACACCAAAAAGTAGAACTTTAGGCATCTGGGAAACTTAATGTTGAAATTGGAGGTGTCAACAAATCTGCTTAGGAGTTTTCAGGGATTTCAGATTTTCCTTTAGACCACTTAATTCTGCCCAATTTTTTTTTCCTTGGATCTGGCTTTAATGTCTCAAAAACCTCAGAGCTGAAGTATTTCTTGCCTTCTCACTCAGTTTACAGATTCCTTATTATTCCTCCCTATAACTGGGTGCACTGTGTAGGGGTGGGAGCCCAGTTGCTAGGAGTTAATGAGTAATAGCCTGCCAGCTCAGGGGCACAGAGCCAGCTGACAGGGATGACTGCCTGGCCCAGAGCTGAGGGGGAGAGGGAAGGCTGTGGTGCGTAGGAGGGAGCACAGAGCTAGGATAGCACTCTCCTGGTCTGAGGAAGGACTGCAGGTTTGAGCTAGCCCTTTGTTGTTTGTTTCGTTATGGATGTTTGCTTTCTTGTAAGGACCCAAGGGAAAAAATGCTGTGTTACAACCTACTACATTTCCAGTGTCAAGCTTATTGCATATTTAGTTTTTTAGGAAGTCCTCCACAATTTCCTCTCTCTTTTAAATATCTCTGTTTTAGTCTGTAGACGTAGAGAGGACCAAACCAGCAAAAGGCTCAAACCCAGACCTGAATTTTCTTCAAATTATGAGGTTATTTTGCAGGAAAAGTTATTTCTTCAGCCATTTAGAGTAATAAGATCTAGCTATGAAGACTGGGCATGAGCCTCAAAAAGAAGGTGCTCCTTAGGTTTAGAGAATATGTGATGTGGCAGTAGGGCTCTGACTCTTCCCCGGGCAGGCACTGACACTTCAGGAAGATTTGTTTGGCTGTTTTAAAGCATTTTGTTGCAGCAGCTATGTGCTTCCCTTATTTTAACATATTTCCCACATAACTAATAGATGAATATGTTAATGCACCTCACATTTCTGAAATACCTAAGTATCAGAAAATAGAACAAAACATGTTTATTTTGTACCATGCTGTATACACCTAGTATATACTAGCCATGTGATACCCAAATACCCAGCATCATTTGGTCAGCTTAGTAGAAGCTTGCCCATTTGAGAGCAATGGGTTAGGTGCTTAGCGTACCCAGTCTTATTTTATTCTGAATTCATAGATTTTGCAGGAAGAAACAACAACTGGAGTAATGTTGTATACATATCGTCTTCAATGGTAAATAGGAAACAAAGTATGGGCCTGACTCAAAAAAATAAAAATAAAAGAGACTTACATTGACCTCAATCAAGTTTTACATCAGGCCCTGTTAGCTGATTCAGCAGCTTCACCCTCACTTCAGACTTCAGCACTGTTGTACAGAGAGCTTTTGTAGTGCAGGACTCCAAGGTGCCTCTCAGGAGAACATCCCATACCTGCCTACCTGCATCCATTCATGATATTTTGGCAGTGGGACAGCTTCTTGAAAAGGTTTGGATTTGCCTTTCATACCATCCCTGTCTGGTATTACTGTCACAAATCGCTGTATCCAAAGGCAAGAGTTGTAAACTAAGTGGAACTTTAATTGGAACCTGTATTTAAATCAGTCAGTATGAAAAGGACTTCCAAATAACCTGCTGATAACAGTCTCTTTCCAGGTGTTATCTGGACCTTTAGTTGTTTAACATCCAGTTATGAAGGGGGCCATAGAGGGCCAACCTGAATTCAAAGAAACTTTTACTTTCTTAGCCTGTATTTAGAAGGGTAGGCATAACAGTGTGAGTTACTGGCTTCCAAGAACACTGCCATTGCAAAGACAATGCTAAGTCTTTGTCTCAGAAAAAGATAACTTGCCTTTTAGGAGATGTATTGGCTCCTTTTCCTAAAGGAGAGAGCAATTAGCAGGGAATCAGACTAAACATTGGCCCAGACAGCCACACCAGGGAGTGAATACCTTCTGCTGGGTGTTACTTTAAGTGGCAAGCAAAACAGAATGCCCACGGAAGAAAACCATGTATTCAAAGTGGTTCTTTGAAGTGCTGCAAGTTAATTGGAAGCAGGTTGAAGAGCTGTCAGATATTGCTGAGGCTCATTAAATATTGGTTATAATGGCAAACTGTAGACGAGAAACAGGAGAAGTTAATTATAATCATTTCATGTTTAAATGTTACATGGGCCTTAGTTACCTCAAACATCAATAACTTACACAATTTATAAATTAGTGAACATAAGAAATATTACACTTGGGGAACTCAAATCACAGAGGACATTATTAATGACACCTGGTTTAGTGATAGTATATTCTTTGTATCAGGCGGGCAAAAATTATGAAATAGCAACCTCATTAAAAAAGGGTTTGTGTAGCCTTGGAGTAAGTTTGATGCATTTTGCTTAACTCTCATTGCATTTAATTTTCCCATGTTTGAATTTACATAAAACTGTTGTTTTATTATTTTGGATCATTGGAGGAAAATTACTGGCTGTTTTTCTGGAGCAAGGTCTGAAAGTCACTTGGCAGGAAGAAAACACATATGGCTCAGGATTCGGAGTAAAGACTAAAATCTGTAGCACTTGGCTAAGATATGTACTAGCTAACAGAGGTGTATCTAGACAGTCTCCTGCCCTGGGCAGCAGTGGTGCATAGGGGTGGCATCTGCATCCGGGCTACTGCTGGTGATGGTAGTGGCCAAGCCAAAAGAGTGAGAATTTCTCTTTCTACATGCCCCCCCGCTCCACCCCCATAAGTTGGCAGTTGGGGCTGGTTGTCCTGGTTGCCACCTACCCCCATAATTTTAGTAAGTAGTTGTGTAACTAAAGAGGGGTAGCAGACCCAAAAGGTGGGATGGTAATGGGAGATTGATTTAACTACTTGTGGGAATGGGAAGAAATAAGTATTACTTGAGAAGGAAAGCCAGGATGCATTTAAAAACTAAAGTGACTGGGACTTCATCCACATACTGGACAAAAATTGAGTTGACAGACCAAACATACCACTTCAGGTTGTGAGCTGGTGACGGAGGTGACTCTCTTCTGCCAAGCTTTTGTAAGATATATAAATATTACTTTGAAAATATATTTAAAAAAACAGTGACTGGATGTGGACATGGAATACTATTTCACTGGTAAGAGGAGGATATGATCCATTATTATGCCAACGACTATGAGTCACAGGATGTGTCTACACAGGAATTTAAGCAGACTTAAATTTAATGCTCATTAAGCATTTTTTACATTTGTCTACATGTGGTGGAAATTGGAACTAACTTTAGTCCCAAGTCACTCCAGCCCTGCCATGTGCCCCTGTGGCCACTGCAGGGAGCTCCAGCCTCTGGACACATGGTGCCAGCACATGGTCAAACCAAAATACCTTTATTGCCCTCACAACCCCCCACCCCATCTGTCTCTCCTTTCCCCTTCAACACGTAGAGGGGCCCTCCTCTGATGTGGTGTCAACACCAGAGGGGTCCAGCTGGAGCAGAGGCTCAGCCAGGCTGCCCCTGCTAGTGTGGCCTGGGTCTCGGGGCACTAAAATCTGGCTCAGTTCCCACATGAAGGGCATGGTCTTGCGGGCATGACCAAATTGATGGTCATGGTCAGTCATGGCCGCTCATTGTGGTGGCAAGGCCTTGATCTTCACGCAGCACTGGTATGCCATCCAGGAGTGCCCTCTCTTGCTCATCCCACCTGACAGGGCCTCACAAATGTGGGTGTTTAAGCACCTGCCCCGTGTGAACTGCCTTTGCACCTCCTAATCACTCCAACGTGCCACAAGGTTGCACACCTTCTCCTGGGTCCATTTGGACTCCCGGGTGGGGTGCTTGGGCATGCACGCATGGGTGGGACTGTTGAGCCCCAGCTCAAGTCTGGGATCGTGCCCGGTATGCAAAAGCCAATAAAGATACCAGGGGTGAAAGTATAAAGATTTATTGCTAGCAATACAAGGTGCAAGCGGAATAATTTCACGTAACAAGCACACAGATTCTTAATTCTGAGCATCTTTTATACAGGAGTATTGGACCTTCATAAGCATTCTTGTTTGCTAATTGGTTATAAGGGAGTGACGCAAGGAGTTCTTTACTGAGCATGTCTCTATACCTGTGTTTTAGCTATGTATCTCATTTCCATACATGTATGTTTCATTAGCATACTTTCTCCCCACCCAGGGGTGTGATTCTCAATATTCAAATCAGCTCTTTGCCCTAGTCCTCTGATTCTGCTTTTGTTTTCAAGCCTCCTTTATCTAAGACTGTCTCCTCCTTATCATTGCAGATGGGCATTAGTTACATAACAGAGACTTTTGCTTGGGCTATGTGTAATGGTTTCTAGGTCAAACCTAACAGTCACAGCTGGAGATATTCCGAGCTGGAAATATGGAGAGCTGGAGATAGGTAGACATGGAGATATTCACAGGGGTAGACATATAGAGATGCAGATAGATAAAGCTGCAGATATTGATATCTGGAGATATGCAGAGCTCAAGATAGTGAGAGCTGGAGATATTGAGAGCTGGAAGGATTTAGAACAGGAGATATTCAGAGATGGACATATTCCGAGAAGTAGATATATAGAGATGTCGATATTTCAAGCTGCACATATGCAGAGCTGAAAATAGACAGAGCTGGATATATATAGATACAGGTGGAGATATGAAGCTGGAGATATTCAGACATGTCAATATATAGAGAGGTAGATAGATGAAACTGGAGATAGTCACAGCTGGAGATATTCAGTGCTGGAGATACACAGAGCGTTAGACATAGAGAGAGTGACATAGATGAAGCTGGACACATACACAGCTGGAAATATCGAGATCTAGAAATCTATGGAGCTAGAGATGTTTAGAGCTGGTGTTATGAAGAGCTGGAGGTATGCAGACCTGCACATACATGGAGCTGGAAATATAGAGAGTTACATATATTTAGAGCTGGAGATATCTGGGGCTGGGGATATATCGACATGGAGATAGCAGGATATGGAGATATATCGAGGGAGACATCTTTAGAGCTAGAGACAGAGCGAGCTAGAGACCTGCAGAGACGGAGATATATGGAGCTGGATAGACATGGAGATGGAGATATACAGAGGTAGACAAATATGGAGCAGGAGATATATGGAGATGCAGATATACAGAGCTGTAGATAGACGGAGCTGGAGGTTGCAGAGAGGAAAGTGCTCAGCGCCTCATCCAGGCACACGGAGGGAGAATACAAAGTCAGTGGGATGTGCGGCCCCACTACCCTGCCAGCCCACGTGCAGCTCATTGTTTTGGGAGGGTGCTGCCAGCAGTAGAGGCAAGAGCTGGCATGACTGGATGTGTTAGCGCTGGAGCAGGCTACGTGGTGATGTGCATCCAGGCAGAAGCTGAGCGTCCGCTGAGCGTGTCAAAGCAGAAAGACCTACTCACCTGTCGCCCGTGGGGCCTTGGCTGCTTCCAAGGGACGGCTGCAGGCCCCGCACACACCTCGGACTGCCCAGAGTGACCCTTGCAGACGCCACACGACACGACACGTCCCGGGGGCCCTTCTGCCCCATGTCCCGCTCCTGTCACGCTGCGGCCCCTCGCTGAGACGCTGGCTCCAAGGACGGGGGCACGAGGAGGAGCCTGCGGGAAAGGGCAGACCCTCGTCAGACACTTTCACGGGAATGAAAACGCACGCACCGCTTACCGCACCGCAGTCGAGGAAATGACGCCCGGGGGCCGGCCCAGCACATTCCCATGAAGAGTGCTGAAATCAATCCCCACACAAAATGACCACTTTCCCACGCAAAAGCCATCACGTGCCGTCAAGAAAGCTTTCCAAATGCCCACGCCATTTCCCTCACACACCACATCCGCGTAGGCCGACTTTTACCCAATCCCCACACAATTTTCCACAGGTCCCGCAACACGCCAGTCGAATCAAAAAGTTCCTAAATCCCCCTACAATATATATACAGATATACGGAGCGGTAGATACATAGAGATTTAGAGAGATGAATCTGGAGGTATATAGAGCTCGACATATGTAGACATGTAGATATATGAAGCTGGAGCTATACAGAGCTGAAGATATACTGAGCTGCATATAGATAGATATACAGCTCTCTATATATGAAGCTGGATCTCTTCAGAGCTCCAGATATTTACACCTGGAGATATTCAGGAAAGTAGATATATAGAGATGTAGATCTATGAAGCTGGAGATGTGCAGAGCTGGAGATATATAGACAGGTAGATACAGAAAGCTGGAGCTATTCAGAGCTGGAGATATTTAGACCTTGAGATATGCAGAGCTGGAGATATTCAGAGAGGTCGATATATAAATAGGTAGAGGTATGAATCTGGAGATATGTAGAGCTGGAGGAATCTAGAGATGTACATATATGAAGCTGGAGATATTCAGAGCTGGAGATATTCAGAGCTGGAGATATTCAGAGCTGGAGATATTCAGAGCTGGAGATATTCAGAGCTGGAGATATTCAGAGCTGGAGATATTCAGAGCTGGAGATATTCAGAGCTGGAGATATTCAGAGCTGGAGATATTCAGAGCTGGAGATATTCAGAGCTGGAGATATTCAGAGCTGGAGATATTCAGAGCTGGAGATATTCAGAGCTGGAGATATTCAGAGCTGGAGATATTCAGAGATGTAGGCAGCTGAATCAGGAGATACCGAGAATTGGACATATATAGAGATGTCTACATAAGAAGCTGGAGTTATTCAAAAATGGAGATATTCAGCGAGGTACAGATATAGAGATGTAGATCTATGAAGCTGGAGATATGAAGAGGTGGAAATATATAGACAGGTAGACACATAAAGCTGGAGATATTCATATCCGGAGAAATGCAGAGCTCAAGATATTGAGAGCTGGAGATATTGATAGCTGGAAGGATTTAGAACAGGAGATATTCAGAGCTGGACATATTCAGAGAAGTCGATATATAGAGATGTCGATATTTCAAGCTGGACATATGCAGAGCTGAAAATAGACAGAGCTGGATATATATATACAGGTGGCTATATGAAGCTGGAGATATTCAGAGAGGTAAATATATAGAGATGTAGATCTATGAAGCTGGAGATATGAAGAGGTGGAAATATATAGACAGGTAGACACATAAAGCTGGAGATATTCATATCCGGAGAAATGCAGAGCTCAAGATATTGAGAGCTGGAGATATTGATAGCTGGAAGGATTTAGAACAGGAGATATTCAGAGCTGGACATATTCAGAGAAGTCGATATATAGAGATGTCGATATTTCAAGCTGGACATATGCAGAGCTGAAAATAGACAGAGCTGGATATATCTATACAGGTGGCTATATGAAGCTGGAGATATTCAGAGAGGTAAATATATAGAGATGTAGATCTATGAAGCTGGAGACGTGCAGAGCTGGAGATATATAGACAGGTAGATACAGAAAGCTGGAGCTATTCAGAGCTGGAGATATTCAGAGCTGAAGATATTTAGACCTTGAGATATGCAGAGCTGGAGATATTCAGAGAGGTCGATATATAAATAGGTAGAGGTATGAATCTGCAGATATGTAGAGCTGGAGAAATCTAGAGATGTACATATATGAAGCTGGAGATATTCAGAGCTGGACATATATAGAGATGTAGGCATATGAATCAGGAGATACCTAGATCTGGACATATATAGACATGTCGACATATGAAGCTGCAGTTCTTCAAAGCTGGAGATATTCAGCGAGGTACAGATATAGAGATGTAGATCTATGAAGGTGGACACATGCAGAGGTGCAAATATATAGACAGCTAGACATATAAAGCTGGAGATATTGAGCGCTGCAGTTATTCAGAGCTGGAGCTATACAGAGTTGGAGATATTCCGAGGTGAAGATATTAATAGCTGGAGATATTCAGAGGTGGAAATATTGATAGATGGAAATATTTACACCTGGAGATATTCAGAGCTGGAGATATTCAGAGAGGTAGATACATAGAGATGAAGATATATGAAGCTAGATATATACAGAGCTGAAGATATACTGACCTGGACATATATATACAGGTAGATATATGAAGCTGGAGCTCTTCAAAGATGGAGATATGCAGACCTGGAGATATGCACAGAGGTAGATACAAAGAGATGTAGATATATGAAGCTGTAGATAAACACAGCTGAAGATATACCGAGCTGGATATATATACACAATATATATATATATACACACACAAAGACAATACACACACACTATATATATATACACATATACACACACACACACACACACACACACACAC
>NW_005842376.1:1017485-1047068 GCF_000455745.1 Alligator sinensis
CCTAGTCCACTAATTCTGTTTTTGTTTTCAAGCCTCCTTTATCTAAGACTGTCTTCTCCTTATCATTGCAGTTGGGCATTAGTTACAGAACAGAGACTTTTGCTTGGGCTATGTGTAGTGGTTTCTAGGTCAAACCTGACAGGACCAGTCCTTAACATAGAGGATAGGGAGGATATTGTGTCCCATGGGACCCCATGCAGCTGTCCCTATGTGGCCAGCCCTGGAGACCTGGTTGCAGCACCCAGCAGAGAGGCACAGCTAGGGACTGGGAGCCATGTGGCAGAGGCACATGTGGCACAGGACCTGCAAACACAGGACACAGTGCTGGGGTGAGCAGCAGCAGGGAGCAGGTGCTGGCCCTGCTGCCAGAGACAGCCAGGCAGCAGCCCTGGGGAGATACCAGGGCTGGGTAGGGGGAGCAGCAGACTGCAGCCCTTCGCAACATTCACCTGTGGCCAAGCAGGGTCTCTGGCTAGTGAACAGGACTAGCACCAGCAGCCTGGGTCCTGTCCAGGGGGCACACAGGAACTTCAGTAGTGAAAATCCTATGAAGTGTACCCCAGGGCACAAAATGGCTGCAGGGTTTTATAGCCCGCAACTGCAAGTAGGGGCTACCACAGAGGCAGCCCAGCTCTGGAAGAGGAGAGGCAGCCAGTCAGGAGCCTTGGCCCTGGGCTCCAGCCAGCACACTAGTCACTGGGCAGACCCAGCACTAAAGTCCCTGCGTTAATGCACATTAATGTGTCTACACATGCATTAACTTTAACTAGTCATGCCTAAATTTGATCCTTACTTTATTAAATTTAGGTGGGATTAGCCTGAAACTGCTATTTTTAAGGCACATTAAGGGTGTGCGTGTGTAGACATGCACCCTTATTATGCCTTAAATCAGGCTAATGTGCATTAAATGCTTATATGTAGACACGCCCACAGAGAAAGAAACCCAAAAACAACCATTCCATCCACAGAAAAAACTTCAACCTCTAGGATGGCAGACCCAGTTTCAGTCTGAGTGCTGTAATCTTCAAGCAAAAACAGTCATTTAAAAAGCTGGCAGAGGAGATATGGGCTCTGAAAGAGACAACAACCTGACGGGAAGTAAGCCAAGTTTTCCTTTCCATTACTGTGCCCAGAACTGCCTTTATCATTAAACTTCACATAGAACTGTGCGTGTTCTACCATTCAGTTAAAAAAGAAACAGTAGTGATTACTGTTGGTAGCATAAACAAACCTTTCTTCTCATTTGCAATTCGGATAGCAGACATCTATATTTGCATGCAAGCATTTGGCTGTTTTCTTATCAGTTCAGGGTATAGTACTTCTGGGAGAGTCTATTGGGAGACACTGTTTAGCCTTAATCCATGATAAACTGATATAAAGCACTGTGTTTTGACTTCTTGTCCCTCCAACTCCTTTCCCACCTCTCGTCTTTCATGTAAGTTGAAGCTGAAGTCCTTGCCCATGCAGATGGAAATACCCACTTTCTATACTGCATCTCTGCACCCAAGATGAGCTATCCCATTCCCACCACAAATCCTTCACCCTTTGCCCACTTCTCCTACTCTGAAATCTCCAGCTCTTGTGCATTGCTGAAAAAGAAGCAACTGGTGCTATCTGCTCTTTGCTGGGGTGCAAGACTAGCTACCTATTTGGCTTTTTCCTTCTTATTTGACTTGGAGTGAACAGGCATAAAGGGAAGGAAGTGTTCATTTTCAATGACAGGCTGGGGACTGCTTTCTTAATCCCTAGAAGCAAGGGCTTACCAGCTTTCTGTATTTTCTGTTAGAACTCTGATTCAGCCCAACTAGAGATTGGATAAAAGCACCTCTTGTAGGAACTGAAGATGCATATGTTTATAATCCAAATAAACAGTGTTTGTTTGACTTTCATAATTACTTCTGGAAAAGGAAGTGTGGAGACTGTTGATTAGGCTGGAGGTGATAATCTTCCACAACAAGTCTCTTCAGAAACTGTAAAGGATGTAAAGTAAAAATTGAAATGGAAGGCTAAAGTGAATATTCCCCATACAATCTTAAATTCTGTGCCATTTTCCTGTATATTAAACTACAACCATTGGTTAACCAGATTATATTATTTTAATAACATGGCACCCCTGCCTCACTCAGCATGCAGTGAATGAGAGAGCCATTAAATTTCAATAGATTTCTTTAAAATTCCAGATAGTTGATGCTCATCATCTATCCCTCACATTGAATGAGAAAAAGGATTTCCCTGAACTCTTTTACTGTTTACATTGAGCATAGAAGAAGGTCAGAGCCCTGTGCAACTAATAATAATAAAAAATACTAAAATTATTAGGATTACATATAAAAGTATTATGTGTAAAATGTTCATAGGATCATAGGAAAGTAGGGCTGGGAGGGACATCACAAGGTCATCTAGTCCAGGCCCCTGTTCAAGGTAGGAACATTCCTGACTAAATCATCCTAGAGAGAGGTAGTTAGCCATGTTAGTCTGAAGTCAAAAGGCAGAGTACTTTTAGGCTAAGTACAGACAGTCAAAAAGCCTGAGGCTAAATTGATTAAATTTTGGCAGGTTAGTCTAAGCTGTGTAGATTGAACCAATGAGCAAGTGAACAGAGATTCACTTTTGATTCCAGAAATACAGCCACATGCCTGTAGTGGCCCAGGCCAAAAGCCAGGGGTTGCTAGGGCATGAGTCCCTGCTTGGCTGGAGCAGACAGTTCTAGGTCAGCCTGCCATCCAGGGTCTGCTCTGCCTGGGTCTGCTCTGCTCAACATGCTGCAGAGGGGCTGGTTGGGGCACAAAGGTGTTGCAGTCTGGGGCTAGTCAGCAGGCAGCAGGTGTGGTGCCAGCCTCTTTCCAGTGGGGGGGCTGAGGTGGGCTAGACAGAAAATTGGGGGGGGGCTGTACTGTACATCTTCTGACCAAACATTTATTCATTTTATTAGCAATACCCACTTAAACATGTGTTTTATCTATGTTATCTGCAAAAGGAGAATAAAAATATCTACCGTATGCAAACAGATTGGGCTGGGCCAGGCTAGCAGTGCTGCGCCTCTGTAGGCTGCAGGCAGGAAGGGGGCAGGCTCAGCTGCTCAGGGCAGGTTGCAGTGGCCTGAAGGGCATGCAGGGGAGCTTGGACAGGGGCTGTGCTGGGAGAGTAGCTATGGGGGGCAAAGGTGAATTTTGGGGTGGCTATTGCCCCCTCCAAGCCCCGTCCCCTAGCACCACCCCTGGCAGGCAGCCCCAACGCTGAAGCATTCATGTACCCTAGCTAGCCAGGTCAGTGTCTACATGTGTGTGTTGCTGAACACAAAAAAGCTCTGCTGCAGAGTAGTAAATACTTGTATTTACTACCCTGGTTTTGGCCACTTGGATACAATATATTTACAAGTACTACCCTGCTGCAGAGTTTATTCATTTCCTGTGGCCTATTAGGGCTATTCATGTAAATGCTGAGATGTTTACTGCAGAGCTAATTAGGCAACTCCACAGTAAACGTATAGTATAGATGTGCCCAGTCACTTCTCTAGACTAAGTAGTCCTACTTCTTTCATCTTTTCATCATAAATCTTACTTCCCAGACCTGTAATCATTTTGGCTGCTATGTGCTGGACTCTTCAAGTTTTCCACATCCCTCTTGAATTGTGGAGCCCAAACTTAGATGCAGTACTCCAGGTAAAGACTCACCAGTGCTGAAAAGAGTGGAAGAATCACTTCCCTCGATTTGCAAATGACACTCCTGTTAATACAATTCAGTATGCTGTTGCCTTTTTTTGCAACAAGAGCATACTTTTGGATCACATTCAGGTTATGATGCAGTTTACCCCCAGAACCTTCTCTGCAGCACTCCAGCCTAGCCATTCACGCACCAATCTGCATTTGTGAATGCAAATATTCCATGCCAAGTGCAGGACACCATTTCTACAGTTAATGCAAACCATTCTGGTTCCTATTTCTACTCTTTGGAGTATCTGAAATTCCATTCAACTTGGTGTCATCTGCAAATTTGCCAAGTGTGAACTCAGTCATGGAATCATGGAAAAATAGGTTTGGAAGGGATCTCAGGAGGTCATCTACCAACCCGCTCAAACCAGAACCATCCCTAACTATATAATCTCTGCCAAGGCTTTGTCTAGCTAAGTCTTTAAAACCTCCAAGGGTGGAGATTCCACCACCTGTGTTTTACTACCCTCCTAGTGAGAAAGTTTTTCCTAATATCTAACCTAAACTTGCCTTGCTGCAACTTAAATCCCATTATCCAAATAGTTAATTAAGATATTAAAGAAGATCATCTCAATTAGACGTTGAGCCATTGATGACTATTTATTTAGCACAATGATCCAACCAGTTATATGTCCACCTACAGTACTGTTATCTCGTTTATATTTCTTTAGCTTATTAATAAGAATGTCAGGGGAGACCATGCGAAAAGCTTTGCTAAAATCAGGGTATATTGCATCCACTGCTCTCCCCCATCTACTGAGCTTGTCACCTTTTCATAGAAGGAAATCAAATTGGTCAAACATGACTTTCTCTTGGTGAATCCATGTTAGCTATTCCTGATCACCTTATCCTTCTCTGGGTACTTTGAGGGCCTAGGGTCTTCCCAGGTATTGAGGTCAGGCTGAATGGTCTACAATATTCCAGATCCTCCTATATTTGCCATTTTCCAGTCTTCTGGGACCTTACCCAACCTCTGTAATTTCTCAAAGACGATAGCCAATGACTTTGAAGTTACCTCATCCACTTCCTTCAGTACCCTAGGATGCATGCCATCCAGCCCTGCTGATCTGAAAGCATCTAGGTTCTCTAAGTAATCTCTAACCTGTTCTTCTTCTAAACTATTTGTTCCTTTCTCTATCCTTGCTGCCAACTGCACTCAGCATCTGCTAGCTGTACCTGTTTGTGAAAACTGAAGTAGAAAAGGCAACCTTATTTAAGTCCTGTTAGTTTTTTTAGTGCCTCATTTTGCAGCATTAATGTTAGTCCATAGCTCTTTTACCATAGAAAGGACAATGGCTTATCAGTGTTACATTTGCTCTGCAGAGGTAGGACTGGGATTATATCTATAGTCAAACAAGAAGCATTAGTGTTTGGCAACATACCAACATTTCTAGAAATGTATACAACTGGTTCCTAAATATCCAGATGATCACCATTTAGGTAGATACCAACTTATCAGACTGGATATTTGCCATAGTATTAAAAGGTATGTCAGAGATATTAACTACAGAATATCTTGCAACAAGTCTAGTTCAACTATGGAAAAAAACAGGGTGGCCCTTTTATCACAGTGTTTATATAATCACTAGAGCATGGTGCATATTTGTTTTCAGCTTTGGAAACTATGAGGTTTAAGGTTACCCACTGTCTGAAATGATATATATATTATTTTTAAAGCAGGAAAGATAAAACTAATAGTGAGAACATGGGTGACTAGTGCCTTCTGAGTCAGGGGGGGCACTTGCCCCCCCAGTAGCAAGTCAGCAACCTAGTGGGGGGAGGCCCCACAGCTGATCCCGCTGACCTGGAAGTGCCAGCAGTGCTTTTCTTAGTGGCCCCACTCCCTGGCTGGCACTCTCTTGGGGGTTCACCAGAGCTCCCGCCTGCCCCCCCTGCCCATCACCTAAGTGGGGAACACTGACTGTCAGGGGGTGCACCAGTGCTCTCAGGGGTTGTATTTGCACCCCTATGCATTGCCAGTGAGTGAGAAGAAAAATGAGGAATCCTTGGAATTAGAAGTCCAGGGATGAACAGTTTGCCCCTACTGCTAGAGCCTTGGGGTGCTTGTACACATGATGAGGGTTTAGTTCTTCAGGGTTGCATTCTATGCCCCCTAAACTGAAATGGTGGGTTTTATTTTTTCCATCACTGTGTACATATGATGGCTTTAAAATCTCATGAAAATACTCTGTGCACTATTCACAGTAAATTACTGTTGTCACTGGAAATCTTATTCAGAGAAGAAGTTGTAACATATTTTAAAGCCAATCTTTACAAAAAAAGCAATCTGCCAGACACCTAATAGGGATTTTCTGGATAAGGAAGGGGGCAAGCTGAGGGAGAAGATAACAGAAGAGATGATCAGAAAGCTTTTGTTGGGTCTGAATGAATTCAAGTCCGCAGGGATGGGTGAGCTTCCTCCCAGGGTCCTGAAGGAACTGGCAGAGGAGATCTTGGAACCCTTGGCAATGATCTTCATGAAATTCTGGGAGATGGGCCAGGTATCAGAAGACTGGAAAAGGGCCAATATAATGTCCCTCTTGTAAAAAAGTAAGAATGAAGACCCAGGGAATTACAGACTGTTTAGTACCTCCATACCTGGGAAGTTACAGAAGCATGTTCTAAGAAAGGCCTTTTGAAAGAATCTGGAGGAGGAAAGGCTGATCCCAAGCAGCCAGCATGGATTTATGAAACCCAAACTGTCCAACAAACCTGATATCCTTCTTTGACAAAGTAAATACTTTGGGGAATGGAGACAATGTTGTGGATATAGTGTATAGTGTATCTGGCCTTCAGCAAGGCTTTTGACAAGGTCCTGCATGACCTTCGCATAAACAAACTGGAGAAATGTGGGCCGGATAAAACTGCTACAAGGTGGATAGGTAACTGGCTCAATAGCCATAAACAAAAGGTAATTATTAACGGGTCCATGTCATAATAGCAGGAGGTTTTGAGTCCCATAGGAGTCTGTCCTGGGCCCAGGGCTATTCAACATGTTTATTAACAATTTGGATGCTGGCATAGAAAGCTTTTTGAGCAAGTTTGTAGACAATACAAAACTGAGAAGGAGTGTGAATACACTGGGGGATGTGAGCACAATTCAGGAGGATCTTGACAGATTGGAAAGTTAAGCTAAAGCTAACAGGATGAAGTTCAATGTGGAAGTTCAGTAGAGGGCACTTGGCTGGATGGCAGCTCTACAGAAGAGGACTTGAGATTCTTGGCAGACTACAGACTCAATATGAGTCTGCAGTGTGAGGCAGCCACATAAAAGGCCTATGTGGTTTTGGGCTGCATCAATAGAAGCATTAGGTGCAAGACACAGAAGTAATAGCGCCTCTTTATCCAGCATTGGTTAGGCCTCATCTGGAGTAGTGTGTGCAGTTTTGGGCTCCACATTTTAAAAAGGACATGCAGAAGTTAGAGAGGGTCCAGAGGTGGGCAACAATGATCAAGGGCTTTGAAGGCAAGTCGTATGAGCAGAGGCTGCAGGAGCTAGGCATTTTCAGTTTGCAGAAAAGGTGCTTAAGAGGGGAAATGATAGCAGTCATCTAATACTTAAAGGGCTGCCATAAAGAATAGGGAAAGCACTATTACTTAATTCGGTCCACAGCACAGTGTTTCTGCCACTCCTGCTTTTCTGTCTCCTGTGTCATCATAGGGCATCAAAGCACTGAGATTCTTGCAGCAGACTCTTTCTCTATTTGAGGCAGTCTTTGACAATAGTCTCCCACGAGTTTATGTTGATGCTGCATTTTTTCAAGCTGGCCCTGAGGGTGCTTTATCTGCCCTTCTCTGGAGCACATGCCTTGACTGAGCCGGGAGAATAAAACTTACTTCAGGAGTTTGGAGTCAAACATACAGATGATAGGGCCAGCCCAGCAAGGTTGATATTGGATGACCATTGCCTCAATGCTCATGGTGTTTGTTTGCAAGAGCATGTTATTGATGGTACTTCTCTAATGACTTGAAGTGTCTTCTGTATCCTGTTCACATCTCAGCTTCATATAGTATAGTGAGGATCACACCTGCTTGAAAAAACCATGAGCTTGGTTTCAGATCTGATGTTGCAATCTTCAAACACTCATTTCCCCAGGCCTCTGAAGGCTGTACTTATACATTTGGGGTGATCTTGGATTTCTTCATCGACATCAGTCTCCTACAAGAAATGGCTTCTGTGGTATGGGAAATACTCAATGTTCTCCAGAGTCTCACTGTGAATCTGAATTACTAGTGCTGGGAACTTGTTGATGGAGAACCTTAGTCTTCTGAATGTTAAGCGTCAGTCTCATTTTCTTGTATGCCTAGGTAAAGACATCAACAATTGCCTAAACATCTGTTTCCATGTGAGCACAAACTACAGCATCATCAGCATACTGGAGTTCAATGATTGAGCTAAGGGTGGTTTTGGTTTTGACTCAGAGTCGGCATAGATTAAACAGCTTACCATCCATTTGGCAGTTTTGCTCCACTCCAGCTGGACGCTTATTGGTGGTCAGATGTAGCATTGCAGTCAGGAATATTGAGAAGAGTGTTGGAGCAATGGTGCATCCTTTCCTTACTCCCATCTTAACCTCAAAGGGTTCTGTGATAGATTCATTAGTGAAAACCGCTACTCTCATATCACCATGGGGCAGGCAAAGAATAGTGATGAATTTCAGTGGGTATCCATACTTCAGAAGGATCCTCCACAGCAGTTCTCAGTTGACAAAATTGAAAACTTTTGTGAAGTCAAAGGCTATGCAGAGAGGTTTATGTTGTTTCTGACATTTTTCCTGCAGCTGGTAAGCTGTGAAGATCATGCCAGTTGTGCCTCTGAATACCCTAAACTCACATTGAGATTCTGGGAGGAACTCTTCAGCAAGTGGAAGGAGATGGTTCAAAAGAGTTCTTGCTATGATCTTTCCTATGGTGGGCAGCAAGGCAATCCCTTTGTAATTTTCACAGTGGGACTCATCTCCTTTCTTGAAGATTGTCATGATCATGGCATCCTGAGGTCATTTGGGTTTTCCTCGTCATTCCAAATCCTTAAGATGAGGGCATCACTTAAGCTATGATGTGAGCTCTTCTCCCCCAGTGCTTAAAGATTACTTGAAAAACTTCTTCACTGTGAAAATAGTGAGGCAGTGAAATAGGTGGCCTAGGGAAGTTGTGGACTCTCCATCACTAGAGGTGTTCAAGAAGTTGGACAGCCACTTGCTGGGGATGATCTAGCTATAGCTATGCCTATGTTGTACCATGGGCATTTTTCATACTTCTGTGCTTTGTTGGTTGCTTCTGCCTTTTACCCCACTTTTTTTTCCCCCTGCTATATGTGCCATGGTGTTTTTAAGCTTCCCCAGGGGCACTGCGTGTTGGTTCTTCAAGTGGGGTATGTCAATTCTCCTGCTAGGAGCAAAGCGGAGGTTCCTGGCTATAGGGTCCTGCCCCTCTGCTTAGGATCAGACTGATCACCATATTTGGGGTCAGGAATGAATTCTACCTCATGCTCAGATTGGTATGGACTGTGAGGGATTTTGCTTTCCTCTGTAGCAGGGGGAGTGGCCCCCTACCTGAGATCTCTTGAGTATATATTGACAACATTTTATAGAAGGATGTTGGCTGCCATGGTTCCCTGGCTTTACTTGTGGCAGGTAAGGCTGTTGGGTCTATGATGTGTCAAGGTAGATGGTAGTGTTGTGTAGAATTTAGATTTTGTTCGAATGGGATGGTTTGGATAGGGATTGTCTTGCCTCAGGCGGAGGTTGGACAAGATGACCTCTAGGTGACCCTACTTCTCTATGACTATAAGATAACATCCATCACTGCCTAGGCTAAAAACATGATTCTGTGTTATGCTTAATGCCATGCTACAGACTCACACAGAGAAGAGCCCAAGTTTTAGAAGTAATTAGTTTTATCTATACAATATTCCACCATGTAACACTGTCTTTATGGATCAACATTTGAGGAAAGAAGGTGGTTCTAATATGTTCAGTATTTTAAAAATGGCTCCCTGGGAAAGGACATTTAAGATAAACCAGCCCCTTGTGAGAAGATGAAAAGCTATCCAAAGCTAATCATGAGACCAATGATGCAATCTCTAACATAGGTTATTTTTTAGCCTCCAGACAAGAAAAGCTATCTTACTTTCCCTAGATTTGGAGAGAAAATTCCAGCAATGACATATTGAGACTCTAAGGTAATTCTCAACATATCATCACTAATGGCAATCCCATAGCAAATATACCCTTCCAACATTTGCAGCAAATGTGCCAGTGTAAGTGCTTGTCTTTTGTGCAAAACTGCATCTGCATATTAGTTAGACATTTATGGCAATGAATTTCTGAGGAAATACAGCACTTACATGTGTTAAAGTAGCATTTTTTTCTGCCTTGTAACCCCCCAAAGCACCATGCTGTATTCAGCTAGGTACATGGAGTGTAATTGTGGCTTAAAAATAAAAACATGTTCTACCAGTTTCCTAGGTGATTGCTTTGTGATGCACTGCACCATGCCAGGCTACTTCAGTCATATCCCTTCACTTCATTTAACACACCACCCTGCCAAGGAGATGAATGAAACTTGATTTTACAGTTCAAGGGAACCACCCTGGAAACTACGTTTTCTTGAACTTTCAAGAGAAATTACCTGGAGGGAAAGAAGAGGAGAGTTGAGCCACCTTCAGTGACTGCAATTTATGAAGCCTTCAGAATTTGGTATGGTTAATTATGCTTTTAGTTTTTACTGGGAATTCTTATTTGGAGGTTCTTATACATTCAGTAAAAGGGAGAGACAAACTTTCCTGAGCTTTAGCATTACCAAAAGTGACGTAGATTTAAATTTACTGTGACTTAAGATCTAAGAAGATGAGCTAAATATAACAACAGATTCTTCTTCTTGCCCTTCTCCCAAGAGATGAAGGTTACAGAACCCATTTTACAGCCTACTACAGCAAAAGTTTTGTTATCTGGCACCCATGGGGAATGAGGGGTGCCAGATAACAAAATATGCTGGTTAACTGAGAGGCCCGAGCAGGTGTCTTTGCCTGTTTGGGCCTCTGCTTCTCCCACCACATCACTGCCCCTCCCACGGGCCCCAAGGGGCAGGGAGCCAGGCTCCACACAGGCTGCTTTGCCCCAGGCTGTGGGGGCTCAGCAAAACCAGAAGTGCCGCAGTGGCCACTTCTCATTTCATTTTTACCTTACAAGCTGACATGCCGGTTAATAGAGCATGCTGGCTTGTATGGTGCCAAATAACGCAGCTTTTACTGTATATGGTTTGTCTTTTTCTAAGTAGTACCCTGAACATTAGAGATCATATTAGATGCCCAAAGAACATACCACAGGAATCTGAAACCAAGCTTTCTACATTTTCATTCCATTTCAGGATGGAAGGAATTGTAACAAACACAAGTTGAAAAGTGAAAAGGGAGTACAATATTATATTTATTGCATTTTGCACTTGAATTCAAATCTTCTTCCATATATGGTCCTGGTCAGGTAGACACTGGCAGTTTAGATTGTTCATTAGGTAACACTTTATTAGACAGCTTTCATTCAAGTTGTGGCCAAGGTTGCATGACTTATATTCCCAACCAGCTGAATTCTTGTATTAGGACGAGCGTGATCCAAGTTGCTTTTGTAGGTGCTTTGCCAGGGCCTCAGCATACTTAAAAGATAGATGTTTCAGCACAAAAGGAAGAGCCAGATCAACTTGGATAGATGACTATGTAAGAATCCTAGGCAATAGCAAGAGTTGGGTACTCCAAAAAGCAAGCCAGAAAGCCTGGCTGCTGTGTAAGAAGGCTCCTACAGACACTAGTCCTCTTGTGTATCTGACCCCAGTAGTTTTGCATAATTAGCCATCTGTACTCAAGCAAGATTGAAGAGTAGACTAGTATGTGTGCAGAAGGTCAGTAGTGATATGTATTAACAGAGCAGACTATAAATCATTTCTCTCAAAAACATGAGATAACTAAAACATTCTCTATACTCTCTACCATGAATGTATTTTTTCTATTTGTACAACCTCAGTCATCATTAGTACATTCATAATTCCTTGGGAACAATCTATTTAAGCCATCCCTGCCTTATTTCATGTGGGCTTCATAAAATGTTAGTCCCATTTATTTGGTGATTGCAGTTCTTATTTATGAGTTGGTGTCTGGGGCCTACTTTGCCTCTCCCACATGCAAATAAGTATTGGGAGGAAATCTGCTGAAGTTAATGGAGATTCACCCAAGTAAAACTAAAAAATCTGTGAGGAGAAGTATACCCTGCTTTTGGAAGCCAACCAACTTCTGCTTACTGCCTACCCTCTTCTCTTTTTTCCAAGTGAAATCTGGGTCATATTCTTCTTGAGAAGGGAGGCAGTGGAGGAGGATCATATACCACACACACAACTATAAATGAATCAACATCAGAATGAGGGGAGATCTTATATGAGCTCCCATAGAGCTCTGCTCTGGGCCCAGTGCTGTTTAACATTTTTATTATGACTTGGATGGAAAGGGAGGGAGTGTTTCGTGGTCAGCTTTGCAGCTGACAAAACTGGGAAGGGTAGTAAGAATTTTTGAGGTTAGTAGTAGACTCTGAAAAGTGTTGATGAGTTGAAGAACTGGACTATATTCAACAAAATTAAATTCAGCAAGAGACAAATACAAGGCACTGCATCTAGGGAAGAAAAACGTATATACAGTTACAGAATGGGAGACAGGCACCAGCACTGCTAAGAAGGATCTGGGGTAGAGGCAGGTCAGACTCAACACAACTCAGCAATGTGACACAATCACAACAAAACAAAATACTTTTGGGCTGAACCAATAGAATCATTGTATTTAGGACATGGGTGGCAATAGTTCTGCTCTACTTAATGCTGGTTAGACTTCAGCTAGGAATGTGTGTGCAGTTCTGGGTTTTGCATTTTAAGGATAAGGAGAAACTGGAGAGGATCCAAAAGATGAGTGACAAAGATGATAAAGTGGTTGGAAGGCAGGCTGCGGTATGAGGAAAGCTTGAGAAAACTAGGTGCATTTAATCCCATGGAGAAAAGGAGATGGGGGTAAGACAGCAGTTTTCAAGTATCTGAAAGTCTGCCATAAAAAGAGGGAAAACAAGCATTCCTTGCTGCAGGAGGCAAGATGCAAAGCAAGGGTTTGCACCACACCCCACAGTACATTCATACTAAATCTTAGGAAACACACAAACATAACTTCCCAACTAAAAATATTAGAACAGCACAACAAACTGCACAAAGAAGTTATAGAACATCCTTCACTGGAGGAATTAAAGAGGAGACTTGAGAAGCATCTGTCTGGAATGCTTTAGGCATAACTCACCTTGCATCTGTGTGTGGAATTGTCCTGGATGATCCTTGAGGTCTTTTTTAACCCTATGATTTGCTCCAATTTCTCACAGCTGCCAAGATTTAGACAAACGCTCAGTCCTCATCATCCCTCCAGGTACTACTTCTACCTGATGTTTTAAGAAAACAGTGTTGAATCCATGTTACCAAGACAGCTCATTTGAAATGAAAGAGACAGGTTTGTTGTGTCCTCCTGGCAGGTGGCATGTCAAAGGGGAAGCAGGGATGTGACTGATGTTGCCTCATGCAGTGCAGTGTGTCACAAAGCAATCACCCTCCCCAACCCCATCAAGAAATTACTTGTGTAATTACTTTATAGAACATAAGGCACATCCAGTAATGTTACAAGGCTGAAAGACCAGAGATTTCAACACCTTGAGAAACACCATATTACCTTTAAAAGCTTTGCCAAGTGTCTGACAGACGTGCCAATTAATTCATGTACACAATAGGGTAAGCAGTTTTGCTTGCATATTTGTCAATTGACAGTGGTATAAGTAGTCTCTTAGACAAAAAGATAATCTAGCATTTGTCAGGCTGGGTTGCTTAGGAAGGAATAGGGGCTCATGGAAATCCCTCATTAACAGTCTCTTGCTTGTTTCTGGTAATTTCCTACTTTTCTCTCTTCCTCTTCCCTTCTGTCCCCAGGTGATCAAAGGACTCCCAGGAGCCAGGGGATGCACAATCAAATCCCCTCAAAACAGAGAAAGGAATTTAAATCAAGCCTCCCACATTCTGGAAGGCTAGGGACAGAAGGTACACATAAACCGGTTTAAGGGATCAGATATCAGTTTAAACCTGTAACAGAACATATGTTCAGTGCACATAAACTAGTTTCAAAATGGCTGAAACTGGTTTAAGATAAACATGGTTTAAATGTAGCATTGGACTTAACTAATTTGGGTCAAACTGGTTTATGAAACTTGTGTCCCAGGCCCCTTCCTGGTTCAAGTTAAATCATAGTCCCTCAGCATCCCAGTATGCTTTGCAGCCCTAGGCCGGGCTAAGTTCTCTGTTCCAGACAGCATGGCTGGCCTTGCCCCTCTGCTCCTGAGCTGGAGCAGTGAGGGCTGGCTGACAAGGGTGGGGAGCAAGCCCAGCTGGGGATGTAGCCCAGTCTGCAGGTAGGGGCTGCCCCCACCCAGGCAAACCCCAGCTAGAGTCTGGGGCTGGGGGAGGAGGGGTTAAACGCCTCTTCCCCCAACTCAAACATACTGCTGGCTGCAACTGTGGACTACAAATTCCAGAGGAACCTGGAAACAGGAAGAGGAAGAGATGAGGAACCCTGCAGAATCCTGCTACTGTAATTCTGGACTGCAAATCCCAGAGACCTTGGGGACAGCTGTCACAGGTCAGCTGGGCACTGTGAGTACATCAATTTAGTTGCAGGCTGACTGAGTGCTGCAACTGTATCAGCCACTGGGCTGTTTGGTTCGGGATCGAGGAGGGGAAGTTGGGAGTGAAGCAAAGACAAGTTTTACTTATAACAGTAAAAATGAATTTTACTTATAACAGCAAATTAACAACAAGAAATATGTTTAAACAACAAAAAATATAGTTTGCACGTATAACAGTTAGTAAAAAGGTTAAGCTAATAAACAGACAACATAACAATAAAAGTTAAAAATTGGCAATAATAATAAAAACAGGCAGACAAATTGACAAAGAGCTCCCACTTGGTTAGCGACTTATCGATAGCCCCTCAGTGTCAGGTACACATCAAGTTGATCCAGCGAAGTCAGGCGTCCCCGATCCACGCTGCTGGAGAGAGTACTGGGGAAGGTCCCTCAGTCAGGATTTTGTCCTCTCTCACACTGGGAGTAAGGAATCTGGGGGTTTGGGACAGCAATGACCATTCTGTTCCATCCTTCCTACTGGCCACTTAATGTGCGTGTTCCTTTCTTATGCTAATATGTTGGTTTTAGAGCCACTCACATTCTTACCCTACAGCTGTTACCCTATGGGGTTAAAAGGTGTTAGAAATTATTATAATAGTTTACTGCCTTAGCTTGGGTTTACCCAATAAACAAATCACACCACATTACTTTGGGATCTGAGATTAGCATTTCCCTCCACCCAAATCCAATCTATTTAGAATTTTTTTAAGATGTGTTAATTATACCTTGTGGTTAGTTTTGTCAATCTTACTGACCCTTAAGCAAAAATTTATTAAATCAGCTAAGTCTGCAGTTTTATTTTTTAGTTCTGCTTTTTGAAACTCATGTCAGTCTTATGACTGGTACAAACAATTAAATATAACATTACAGTTGTGCTGCTCCTGACAGACAGGATGCGTCTGCAGGAAACAGCTTCATAAGCTTTATTTTAGCCAATATTTATTATGTGCCTTTACCAGATACTCTCAGAAAGCAGATTCCCTTTTTGCTATAAGTTGCTCATTAACCATTTTGGTTCTGGCCATCACAGACAGCAGAAAGAGGAAGTAAACACACAGCCAGAAAGTCTACTCTATACTGCAGGCATGTGGCTGCATTTTCTGAATCAAGGGTAAATGTCTGTTCTCTTCTGTTTCAATTTAATCTGTGCAGTTTAGACTAACTTGCAAAGACTTAATCCATTCTGCCTTGGGCTTTTTGACTGTGTACATAGCCAAAGTGTTTTCTAACCACTGACTTACTAATGGACTGGTTACACCATTTGCTTGCTGCCATTTTCTGTAATTTTCTTCATAAGCAGGATGACTATTAGATTGTGTCCTATAGGCAAGATAGATAGGTGGGCATCTATGTTGTGAATGGGGCCTATGTATGAAATAACAGTGCTGAGCTGCTCAGCTGTCAAGACCATGGTGTCAAGACCATGTGCCAGGTCCATAACAAGAACACAAGTGCCTGTAGATATCACCAGGGGTGAGGTGATAACTGAGTGCATGTTCTGAGAATCTAATTTTTTCACATAGACATCTAATTCCTTTGCAGATCTAACACTCGATGATTATTGTACACCACAGGGTGCTGTGTGCTTCTGCAGGAGACAGCAGCCTCTGGCCATGCCTGTTAGCCCCCAGGCCCAGTTGCAGCTATCCGAGGACACCAACCAGAGACATATACAGTCGCTGACAGCCAGGATGGAGTGGAGCCACCAGCTGTGCCAGTCCTGGCCATGTGGTAAGTCCTGCATTGGAGGGAAGGCTCTCCCCACCCTTGCCTCTTCCCCTGCCCCACTCCCCACCTGATCCACACACATTCCTGTGGCCCAGGTTCTCCCCTCCCCCTTCAGCACACAGGGAGATGGGAAACAGTGCAGAACTTTATTGAGCAGTCCATGCACCTGCAGCTAGGTTGGCATGGACCTCTCACATGCTGAGGAATGTGTCGATGCTGGTGACGATGACCTCCTCAGCTGCAGAGGCAGGGCAGCCTGGGCTTGTCCCCCATGCCATTGTAGCCATTGTAGCTCAGGGTCCCATACCAGGTGTGTAGGTGTGCCCAGGGTACCATAGCCATCAACAGCAGTAGGGCATAGTGGGTTGAGCACCTCTCAGTCCACATAAATAGCTCTTCACACACCACCCACAACATGTGCAGCAGGGGCATGCTTGGGGTGCAGTGCCAGTGCACAGGTGGGCTGGCCCTTAGGTACCACCCCAGAGAGGCCCCCTGTGGGAAGGGTGGGGGCATGGGTAGCTCCACGTCCCAGTCATCCCTGGGTGATGGCACAGGACAGCAGCTGGTGCAGGAGAAGGGTGGGAATTGGGGTCTGGAGCTATGGCAGCAGGTGCTGCCAGGAGCCTGGCCTGTCCTGGCCTAGGAAAGGGGTGGGGGAGGCAGGGTGCCTCTGGCCAGTACCCAGCAGTCTGTTGGCCCCAGGGAAGCAAGAGAGGATGTGGGGCTTGGCCAGCAACTGCCTGGCCCTGGGCTTGCCCACCAAAGTTACCATGGTGCCTGGGCACCCACTCATGCCTGACCCCTAATCTGATGCCAGACAGTGTACAGCCCCAGGTAGAGAGCATTTTATGAGAGAAATGTTGCAAACTCTCATAAACAGCTTCTGTCTCTTGGCTTTGCAGGTCCTTCAGCTGCATGCAGCAGAGAGGTCACCCTTAGCAGCCAGGATGTGGCCTCAGGGTCACTGCCACCCACAGCCAGGGCCCTGTGGGTGTGGTAGCTCCACTAGGGTCAATGTGGGACTGCACCATCCTCCTGCAGCAGCTGGTGGCCGTGTTGGAGGCCTGGATACAAGACTTTTAGGCCTGGAGGGCAGAGGACATCACTTGCGAGGATGCACTTGACCAGGTAGACCAGGAATTGTGGGCATGGCTCCTGGCCCTGGATTATGAGCGGGTGGAGGCCCTGTGGAAGCAGAATGCCATCCTGGGTAGTGCAGGCCACAAATGATGACCACCAGGTGCTGGACACTGTTCTGGCCCTGGCAGTTGTGTTCATGCTGCCTGCTGCCCAGCCCCCCAACCCTAGCCCTACCTGCCCCCTAGTAGCCACCCACCATTCAGCAGCAGGCCTTTGCCTAGGCCCTTTGCCACTTTCATCAGCCAGGAGCCCCTGCCCTAGACCCCACCTGGGTCCAGTGCCATCTTGCTCCCCTGCCTGGGCCCAAAGGCACGCTTCACCAGTGCATAGGTCCATTCCAGGCATCCAGGAGGCTGGTGTAGGGCCACATGAGCCAGGGCAGGAATGGGGAGGTGGGGTCTCTAAAGAGGAGGGGGTGGGATAGCCATGGCACCCAGCTTTAGGTCCAGCACCCCAGCATGAAGCAGCTGCTCTCCACCAGGCCTGGAAGGTCAGAGTTTCTGAACATGCGGGCATGGTGGGCACTGCCTAGCCAGCTGGCACTCACATGTGTGAAAGCTCCACAGTGGTCCACAATGGCCTGGAGCACCACGGAGTGAAAGGCCCTCCAACTGTAATTGGGGCAGTCTCTGTGGGGTGGGCAGGTGACAGAGATGTGTGTCTTGTCGAGGGCCTTGATGTACTGGGGGAATCCCAGGTCCCAGAACCCCACCACCACCATGAACACAGTGGCTACCAGCATGTCCTGGAGAGTGCCACTCACCTCCAGGATGGCCTCACCGGTGGTGGCCTTGCCCACACCAAACAGGCAGCCAATGTACTGCAAATTAGTTGGCATGGCCAACTTGAGCAGGGTGAGGGCCACGAGGGGTGTCCTGCAGCACCAGGTGGGGCCAGAGTGCTTGAGGGGGTCTCAAAAAGTGGCCCAGGTCATCTTAAAGGCTTCTAACCACTGCTCATCATCCCAGGTATGCCGGATGATGTGCCACCACCAGTCCTGGCTGGCCCAGCGACCCCAGAGGCAGGGGGGCTGGAGGCCCAGAAGGTGGCATCCAGAAGCCCTTCATTGGCATCCCTGCTGGTGGGAGCTGCAAGGCAGTGGCGGTAACCCTGGGATGGCATGCTGGAGCCAGGCAGGTGGTTGCTGTGTGGTGGGGAGCAGGGTGGGGTGAGAGAGCCATGGGCTAGGTGACAGTCTGCACAATGGGCCAGCCAGGGCCAACATGGCAGCCAGAAGGAACCTAGAGCACTTATTGTCACTGCCAGGGGAGGGGGAGGAGCAGCCATAGTGTGGGGAGGCAGAGTGGGCAAAGAGAGCACTGCCCCGTGCTGTCCTTGTGCTGGGCATGCTGCTCCAGACCAGAGAAGTGGCTGGCTAGAGAGCAGCTAGTAGGGCTGCCTGTTGAAGGAGGCTGCCAGCTGCTGGTAGCTGCAGCTGGAGCCTGGATATCCCCCTGGTGGTGGCAGGGGCCCATTGCAGGGCTGCTGGAAGTTTTGGGGTAAGAGCGGCAAATCTGCTGTCTAGTCCCTGAATGTGTAGACTTCTGCCCTGGAGCACTTAATCCGCAGAAGTTTACACCTGAATGAACTGAGGCCAGATCAAATGCATGTGTAGATGTGCCCAGTTATGCTATAGTCTAGTCTTAAAGCAAATATGTGAGACTCACTATGCATTGTAGTGTAATCATAAAATCCTAATTAACTATTACAAAAAAGAAATCCCATAATGGTGTCGCAAATAAGTAGATTTTTCCATATAATGAGAGGAGAAACACATACCTGGATATTTCCTGAAGAAGTGTTAAAGAGATCTTTGGTAATGCCACATTTCTATGCATCCCTTTTAAAATAAAATGTCACAGTACAGTAACGTGCACTAACCAAACCCAGTAAGTCATGTATTACTGTGGTCCCAACAGGGAGAAAAATGTTTGATTTGGAAATGGTTAAAACCCAAAGGCATGCAGTTTTGAGTACACTTGCAGGATGATAAAATGTTGAAGTAAAGAAAAGATAGATACCAATCATTGCATCTGCAATTTAAATTGCTCTACTATAATCTCATCTTATTTCACTTAATATACTGATGTTCTTTCAGCTGTGATAATTGCCTGAAAGTATTTTAATATCGATAACTTTGAAAATTACTACACTAAACTCATATTAATGATATTATGTCGCGTTTGTCAAAAGGATTTTTATAAAAATTTAGTAAACTATGTGACTGCTAAACTGTTTTAAGATTAAGAAGTCCTCTCCTGAAGAGATTGAATTCGCAGTTGGAATTCAGTGGCTGTAAACAGTAGAACTTGCTCTCTGCACTAATAAGCAATGCATTCAGATTAATGGAATTTACTCGCTTCCACCTGCAGCCACTGAATTCAACAACAGAGTCATCAAATGTGCTCAAGTCAAATCTCTGTGTGGGTGGTTACTGAATAGGATGGGAAAAGAAAGATACCCCCAGTCATTGTCAACCCCATTACTTATAGTCTTCTTTTTATTCCTTTCAGCCCCCTCCCTGCTCTCCTTAGGCAGTGTCAGTAAAATAAAACATCCTTTGAAATCCATTTCTTTTGGAAGTCTTCTCCCTAGAAAGTGGGGAAACTAGGGCTTTTGTACTATCTGAGAGAGAGATGCTTCTTCATCCCATTATCTCACTGACAGTCACAGCATAAGTAAAAGATATTGCCTGTTGCTGGCATGAGAAAAAGGAGTATGATACAATGGCCAGTGCATAACCTTCCTTTATCAGTCAGTCTGATAAAGGAGTACAAACAGCCATGTGGGATCATACTGGGAAGAAAGCAGAACTCAGAACCTGTATCTAAACGGCTGGATCAACTTTCCTACTTGCCCTTGACACCCAGTGTATTCTTCACAGGGCCAATGACCTCTGTGTCAGTCTCCTTCCTGCTGTTTGAAAAGGATATTCCACAAGCATATGTACCAGTCTTGCCTTGTTGCAGGGGTGCAATTCTTACAGAAAGCAATTCTGCCCCTGTAACAGAGAGCAGACTTAGGCCAAATGTCAGATTCATAATTTCATAGTTGTTAGGGGCTGGAAGGGACCTTACAGATCATCGGGTCCAGCCCCCCTGCACTTGGGCAGGAAAGACTGCTAGAGGCAGATTACCCCAGCAAGATGGGCATCAAGACGCTTTTTGAAGATCACCAGGATGGGTGACTGTACGACCTCTGTGGGGAGCCTGTTCTAAAGCCTTGGTACTCACCTTGTAAAGAAGTTTTTCCTTATGTCTAACCTGAAGTGATCCTCCATCAGCTTGTGCCCATTATTTCTTGTCCTCCCCTGGGAGGCTTTGGTGAACAGATGCTCCCCCAGACCCTGATGTATGCCCTTGATATATCTATAGGTTGCCACCAAGTCCCCTCTGAGTCATTTCTTCTCCAGGCTGACCAGTCCCAAGTCAGCCTTTCCTCATATGACCTGGTCTCTAGGCCTCTAATCATGCGTGTGGCCTTCCTTTAGACTCTCTCAAGTATCTGCACATCTTTCCTGAAGTGTGGCACACAGAACTGGATGCAGAACTCCAGCTGTGGTCTCACCAAGGCCAAGTAGAGAGGGAGGATGACGTCCTTAGCTTTGCTTGAGATGCCTCGGTAGATGCATGCCAGTGTTTGATTAGCTCTGCTAGCTACTTCCCTCTATCTTTTCTTGGGAAGAGACCACTGTACACCCTTTCATTTGCAGCACCTTATGAAAGAGAATGCGTCTTGCTGACTTTGTATCACATCTCAAATTTGTTTAAACCAACTCAGTGGTTAATTTGTAGCATTATTTCAGACTGGGAGGCTATGCCACAGTTAAAGTAATCCATTTTGTGTGATATGCTGCACCTCTAAGGTATCTTGATACTAGCTGTGCAGTGCACAGAATTTAAGGGACCAAAATTCTGCTTCGATTAATACCTCAAGAAGAGGCCAGGAAACCAACAGGATTTAAGGAGATAGCAGGCAGAATGACACAATCTCTTCAATATGCCTGATTCCCCATTTAAAAGTCATGACTGAGGAGAAAAATTTGCTAAAATGATATGTTGTGTGTTTATGACTTTCATTCCACTTCAGATAAAGTTTATTATCCATGGCAATGAATATTGACTATTATGAATAAGCTAAGGCCTAACAGAAAACAATATTAGCTGTTACATCTTGAAGGGGTGTGATATTTTAGTGATCTGGGCAGTCGTAGCAACTGTTTGGTGCCCAGGGCAAAGCCTGCAGAAGCAGCTCACCCTTGCCCTGAGTACAGATCTGGGGAGCATCCCCACCTCCCCCATGCTTGCCTGGGAGTGCACACAGTGCTGGGAGCTGTCCTCCCCCTGCCCCTGCGCCCCGCCGCCCCACCAATGAGCCACTCGTGGCTCCATCCCATGCCCCGCCCCAGCTGGGCAGCGCCTGCTGGTACCCCTTTGCTTCGGCGCCCGGGGCAGTCGCTCCCTTGCTATGGCACTGGATCTGAGATACACTGGAAGGTTTCTATTACTAACATATGATATTGAAAAAATAAGTATCTTCCTAGTTTAAAAAATTTGTACTTTACTACAGAGTGGGTGAGTGTTAGGCTGCCACTCTGCTTTTTTTCCTCCTATTGCATTCTTGACATACCCCGACCCCTCTTATCACTGTTAGCAAATAACAGATCCCTGTGGCTTCTTCCAGATCATTTTTTTCATGACTTGCCATCATAGTTTCTCTTTCTTCTGTGTACTCCAAGTTTTCTAAGTATTGCCTGCACATATGTCATAAAGATGTGTGCCCTTAAGAAAGGAAGCTGGCTTATTATTTCATTAGTTTGTTGTTTAAGGTACAGGTTAAACTATCTTAGTATTTAATTATTCCAATTAGGTGCAACAGCAAAAAATAGATAAATAAAAATGGTTTGTTTGTTAAGAAAACTAACTAATCACATTTTTCAGGCCCTAGTTGGAAGAAACTACAGCTGATGCATAAAATGAGTTTCCAGTTCATTAACACACATTTTTAAATTAGCAAATTGATTTGCCAATGTGTTAGGTAATAACATCAGATATATTATGGGTGGGTAACAGAGTTTGCAAATAAGACAAGTATTCATCATAATTAGCATTTACTTGTTTACATTGGACCAAAGCAAGATCTTTATATGTTTTTTGTTGGAAGCATGTTGAGAGAAGAAAATCTGATACCACCCCAGGACACCCAGTATCCCACTAGTCACCTGGATTGTGGGAGATGTAGAAATACACCAGAACATATGCCTGGCTTTCCCAAATCCTACTGAGTTCCACAGTGACCAAGCTATTAAAGTATGTAAATGCTGTTCATTGGGCAAGATTGAGATAAAACGGTAGATCACCAAAGAAGAGATAAAGAAGAAGCCACGCTAGAACACTTCAGAGGCTCTGGCACTTCCCAAATGCTGCAGAATGACTGAGGATAGATTTGAAACTGGGTTTCCTATATCCTACAGGGCTATTGACTCAGAATGTAGCACTTCCTCTCCCACTTGCTGATCTAGGCCAGATATTTTTATTCTTCCGCCAGTATATAATTGTATTTACAATGTCTGTGTTCCCACAAGAAGTATATTTTGTCAGGGTCTTAGCCAATTCTAGTTCTAGTGTTAAAACTGAAACTAGCCCATCTATGGGTAAATCACCTTAGAAAATGCATTACAATAAAAAGCAATTTCTTTATACTGATTCTTTATACTGTCAAATGCCATAGGGTTCCTAAAACATCTCTGCAGAAAAAGGTTCTATCACACATATTTTCATCTCCTGGATTCCTCTCAGTACACTAATCTCCTTGCCCTGACAATCTTTACACAGGTATGACATACAATTCCTTTACTT
Organism: Alligator sinensis; assembly: GCF_000455745.1. Classification (NCBI taxonomy): domain Eukaryota; kingdom Metazoa; phylum Chordata; order Crocodylia; family Alligatoridae; genus Alligator; species Alligator sinensis. Next base: position 1,040,667 of record NW_005842376.1, read on the forward strand.
CATCTGTACACTAATCATCTTTAAGTCAGTTGCTATCATTAAAATTTGGCTCTCTGCCCAAGCCTGTCAGATTCTATATATCATGCAGACTTCAGCATGTACATGTATATAGACAAATCCATTCCAGCCATGTGCAGTGGTCACCACTGGATAAGTGTGCTCAGATATCCAGCCAAAAGACACCTGTAAACTGCAAGGGAATGAAGAAAGAAGTGCAAAAGAAAGGAGTTATGTAAGTTTATTATTTGCTAGCTGACATTCACGTCTGCAAAGGGAACTTAATTACAGGGATTAAAATCTCCCTTCTTGCCACAATGCTGGATAATTTCTTCTGTCCATAAGATTATGAAAAACATTATCATAAACAAGCATATATATATATATATAATGCTTAATATATATATTATATATATATATAATATATATAACAGAGCTAGCTGGAAAACGGGTCGTATCAAAGGTGACCTGACAGGACCTTTTTTAAAACTTTACTTTGTCATTTTCCCAGCCTTATTTTTTGATGTCTTAAAAATCTTAAGTGGCTGAGTTCTTCCCTTCCTTGCTGATGTTTAAGAAAAATCTCAAATAAGCTCAACAACTCTCCCCAGCTTACGTTTCTTGGGGATGGAAATCAAATGAATCATGATGGGTGTATAGGATTATAATGGGCTATCAAGTCCTAAACCCTAAACTCACAAGTTGCCATTTATCTGAGGAGGACTTAAAGACAAATCAAAACCCCACCTTTCATTTCATCCAAAGCTAAAGATGCCCTATATCATGCGATAAACAGAAAGCAGGAGAGAAAAGGGTACCACCAATGCACTAGCTGACAAATTACATATTAATATACAGCTGAGTCTTACTTCTGAGTATTAACATAAAACTTATCTATGTGGAGACACTGGGTACATCTACACATGCACAGCAATAAACTCTGGTACATATCAAGCTGAAGTTTATTGCTCCTGGGCACTGCATGCGCATGGGACTACACCATGTTGAGCTAGGTTGAAGCAGCCCCAGCTGGTAGGGCATCTAGCTGGGGCTAACCCCGGCACTGAAGCACCCTCATGGCCCAGCCAGCCCCATCAGTGTCTACATGCACATTGATGCGGAGTAAAAAATTCCACCTCAGGATAATACTTGTTGTTACAAGTACTAGCCTATGGCAGAGTTAATTAGTTTACTCTGTTGAAATAGCACTGCATGTGTAGATGCTGAGATGTTTACTAAGCTAATTAGGCAACTGCTAATTAGGAGCTAATTAGGGTTTTGCAGTAAATGTCTCATGTACACATGCCCACTTAGAGCAAAGTTAATTCAAATTGTTTTAAAGGGGATTGGTTAAACTGCTTTAAACCCATGTGCAGCTAGTATTTCAGACTTAATGTGGTCTTAGTTTAATTTATCTTAATTCACTGAAAGAAGTAAAAGTCACACTTACTTTAGATCACCATGGGTAGGTTTGTGTGGCACAACGTAGTTGAGCTAGATATAGTCAAGCTAGCTCAGGTACCAGTGGAAGTATAGCTGCAATAGCTCAGGCATTAATATACCCCATTTCACAGCACAGCGTATTAGCCCAGGCACAATGATGTCCCCATGCAATTATACTGCTTCTAATTCTCCAGCTAGCTCAGCTATTGCTGAAAAAATCTGTATTGTGCCGTGCACTTGTAACCTCTACTTCTGATGAGGAACATTTATGCAGGAGTTCAGTGCAGTTTAACTATCTAATTTAAATTCAAATCTTTTGTTAGCTTGGATTTTTTTTTTCAGAGTGTCCCCATGTAGACCAGGCTATAGAGAAGAAGGAAAGGTGAGTGAGGAACCAGTTTCACCTCTATGTTTATCTTGGTACATAGTTGGGGCTGCAGGGGCGGGGCGGGGAGTCCCTGATGGGTATGGTTTACAGCACTGATTCTCAGCCAGGGTGCCATGAGATCCTTTGAAGGCTGCTGTGGGGTGCAAGGAAGTAAGCAAATGATATTCCTTGCTTTGTCCTTCTTCCTCTCCACTATCCTGCCCTGAACAAGGAGGTAAGGTAATAAGTGTTTGAAATGGGGTGCCACTCAATTTACAAGTGTTATGGAGGGGTGCCCAGAGACTGAACAAGTTGAGAACTGGTTTAAAGTAACTCTTTGGAGGCAGCATACAAAAACTCCACACACCTCCATGAGCTGCTGTGGTCGATGCATTTATTACTGCTTAATTCAGAATTAGAGGATTACAGTTTGTTCTTACCCCTTCTTTCCTAACACTATTTTGTGTCTCAGTGACAGGCACTGAGCACATTCAGTCGTTGTCGTAGTGTGTGTTGGGTTACAGGGAATGTGGCTGGAGTTCAAAGACATCATACATGTCCACAAGCCTGATCTGTCTCCTTATAACATATCTTGCAACTACACAGCATTCAATAAAACAACTGTACAACACATAAGTAGATCATGTGCATATATATATAGAGACAACTTCTGTCGAAATGTAGGGAGCTTAATCTGTTTATACCAGAGCTGATTTGACAAGCAGTACCAGACAAGTTTGTAAAGTCAGTCACTTATTTCTGTCACTGAAAAATAGCCAAGTATTCCCACACCCACAAAGTACTGTATTATTTCATGCTGGGATATACCCAATTGCTTATTACCTTAATTTATGCCCCTGCCAGGTAGAGATGTGCACCATAATTCATAGATGGTCTCTTGGAGTTTGTATGCAGCAAAACATTTTTTTTTCCGTACAAATTTAGCTTGACAGATAATTTCAGACTCTTAGTCTCAATGTATTAACATCACTCTCTAGGAACAAGTCTGGCTGCCAGGCTTTCCAGCTGGGAACTCCAGTGCACTATTATTTGACCAGTCACAGAAGTGGTTATTGATATTGCCAGTAAATGGACTATAGTTCCATGTCCCTGGAGGTGATCTCATCACCTCACCCAATCAGTCGGGTTTCAGGGACAGAGCGTAATGTGCGGTAGATCTATTGTTGCTCTAGCGATGTGAATTTTATTGTAGGAGAATTGCAGATGCCATTTTTTTTCTAACGTAAGTAGTTCATGCATAGGTTATAACTTAGCCCAAAGACTAAGGGGAAGAGGGGAGTGTCAAGGACTGAATAAACATGGAGTTACCATGCAGAGATCATCCTGAATTCATGAGCAGCTGGGGCTATGAAAAATAAAAAGCTGGGCTTCATTTCTGCACTGCCATGAAACTAAAAATTTACTCTCCTTTTTAGTTACCAGCAGACCGGTGTTTTTCACTTTTAAGCTCCTCTCCACAAGGGTGGCATATATCACAGATATGAAATAACAGGACTGATAGAGCCCACAAAAATGAAATAAGGCTTTGTTGATCAGTGTGCTCTTTCTAATCTCCATTATACCTCAGAGGATTCTGTCCGGCTGCTCAACAACACAACAGAAGCCATGACTCCAGGCTTACTGAGAAAATTGGGCATCGGTAGCCATGTCTATAGGTGCATCCTAGATTCAATTAATGTAGGTAATTTGTGCCATTATTCCTGGCTTGATCCACAATGAAAGTCAGGGACACTAGATATCATTTGAATAAAGGACAGTTTTCCTAGACTGAAGGCAGGAACATAGAAAAGTCACAGGACTCAATACAATTGTAGGTCTAAAATACTAGACCAATTCCTTATCAGATCACCCATGTTGCAGCTAAAGGCTGGTAGTGTCCTGCTGTCGGATCCTGCTGGAGGAATTTCCGTAAGGTGCTGGTGAGAGGAAAACATAATTTTTCATAGAAACTTAGAAGCACTGAGTGCAGGATTAAGTCTGACAGGTTTTGGGGAAGAATATGGTTCTAATGCTTGCTTAGGTAAAAGGTTTTGGGTAAACACAGAATATTTTATTCAGAGAATGCCGTACTTATTACTGGCCAAGATGGAAAGCTTCCTAGAGAGCCCTCCTTTAAAATGTTGGTAGCATGTTGTGTTGTGTTGTGTTGTGTAGCATGTTGGCTGGTCAATGTAGAGAAGTTTACACTGGCACTGTTTGTGATGTAATGCTTCTACACCTAAATAGTAACCATCAGTCTTAAAAGAATACCACTTCTTTTAGTATAATTTTAAACTATGCATATTGCAAAAGTTTCCCTGGTATGTCTAGTCTTCATTTTAACTCCAGGGACCTAGAGCCAAGATTGATTTTTACATCTTAAAATGCCTTTATATGGTTGATCTTGCCTATTATGTCTTATTACTAAGTGAAGACCCTTTTCCTACCCTTAAATATAATCCATACTGCCCCCTGACAATACTGCTCTTTAGGATTCACTTCCTTTTCCTGTGCAGTCATTACAGAAAGCTTTCTGATCAAATGATAGTGAATTTAATTCATTATCTCATCTCTTCTGTATCAAAGTCAGGCTTTCCATACTGACTTCGGTGGCTCAGCATAATGCTGCCCTACATCTCTGCTGCCATTTCATTGAATTCCTTCATGAATTTTTGATTCCTCTCTCTCTGTTTTGCCTTATAATCACATTGTTAGTTTTATGCTTTCTTCCATGTTTCTGCCATTGCTTACACAGTATTACAACATTTCTAAACTGCAAACCACTTCTCCATTTTCTTTTATTTTGAAATCTATTAAACTCATCAACTACTATTGGTGCTTTGGGTTCTCCTTTTCCGGTTCTGACTTTGATGTCCTCAAATTTGCTTTCCACATCTCCTGTGCCGTGCAATCGACTTCCTTTACAAACCTTTCCTTTAAAAAAATCCACTTTGGATGTGCTGTCTTGGTGCTTCATCAGTATCATCTCCATACTCTTGTTCAATGTATTATTTCTGAGAACGAGGGCCTGATTTTGTAATCTAAATTCATCAAGTAGCCTTTGAAAACACAAATAGTTTGACAGCTGTCAGTGGGACTATTTATACCCACTGCACAGACATCTGAGGCCTGATTTTTTTTAAATCATACTGCACCTTGTATAGTCATTTACATCCTGTGTAAAAAAGGCAGCAGAAACCTTCAAAAAACTGACTAGCAACATGGATTTGACGTCTACTCAGTGTATGTACAAATGACTCAACAATAGTGTGTTATAATGCACTACCACCCAAATCTTCCAAGACCTTTTGAGAATTTGGGCCTATCTCCTTCATGAATGTTAATAATAATAACTTACTCTAAGAAAGATTTCAGGCTTTGAAGTCTATGCATAAATCACTACATGAATGAATGGTGCTGACCATGTTTTAGACCTATAAACCCAATGCATTTTTACTTGGAATACATACCAGATTATGTTATATTGATTTTGAACTGGATTATGAATGATGTTGAGTTCTTGGTATGTGTCATGAATTAATACAGATATTGCTCTACTGAAATCAAAGTTTCATTGATTTTGATAGATGTAGGATTGTGTTCTAACTACTGAGGCCTCTGTAATTGCTCAGAGACGTGGAGATGAGAAAATATTTTAAATTTGTTCTGACAGCTAAGGGAACATCTCAACAAATGTTCAAGAAAATGGAATAGAAATTATATTAAGTTAAATCATACACAGCGAAGAGTACAAGATCTGCTAACTCCATGTGCTAGTTATGGGTATTACTTATGATAATGATATCCTAGTAGGAATTAATTAATTCAGTTCTAAAGCATGACTGTGGTTTGTCTATCTGTGTACTGCTACTAAATATTTAGGGGCAGCCAAGCAAAGGAGCCAAAGGTTGAACTGATTATCTAAGCTGTAGTTTTGGTATTTAAAATTAGTAAAGTGTTTCTAAGGCACCAAAAAGTTGTTCCATGTGCACATGAATTGACTTCTAGCTGTAATTTGGAACCACTGCAACTAGTTCTCTTAATAAAGAGCCAGTTTAATTTTAGAAATATGTTATTACCAGTGTGTGGTACCTGAAACTGCTTATTTTCTCCTTCAGGCACTTTGAAAAGCATAAAAAACTCTCACTAAAGAGGAAAAGAGTCAATACCTACATCAAAATAGAAAAAACCCCAAACAAACAAACAACGCCCCCCCCCCCCCCCCCCCTCAAAAAAAAAACCCCCCCCCCCCCCATTCCTGACAAAAAAACACAAAAAACAAAAAGAAAGAAAACAAGTGATGGTTACATGGATTACATTTCAAGAGTCAGATAGAGAGACACTTGAAAGGGTGGGAATGCTGCCCACTGTTCCTCAGTACCAGAAAGGTAGAGGAAGAGGATGGGAGAAGAAAGCAGCAATACAGGTGTCTCTAAGAAAATAGCAGACCATGAAGCAGCTCTCCAAAGTTTGTTGAAATAGTTTTAAAGCTCAAAAATATTCACAACTGTCTTCAGATGGCACATTATGTCATGTTGGCAGGTGAACTGTGTATAGTGCATCCACTATGTTGATGTGATATATTTTAGCAGGAT
>NW_005842376.1:1047099-1067827 GCF_000455745.1 Alligator sinensis
CTGCTGCTTGGGAACGGTGGTGGAGAAAAAAGATCATCTATTTTAACCTTCCAAGCAAGAGGCAGTTGAACTAGGCAGGACCCTACTCACAATCTTCTGCTCCACCTGGCTTTTGAAAAGTTGGGAGGAAATTATTCATGCCAGGCAGGCTTTTTGCTAGGCAGATTAATTCTGGAGCATGGGAAGTAGGTTCTGCCCAAGGTGGATTTAAGATTGAGAGAAGTGGGATGCAGGTAGTGTGGTACCACATCACATATCACACAACACACATTTTTTGTCCAGGTACAGCTAAGATAGAAGCTTTACTAATATGCAAAAGGCCTAGGGATATATTATGCAGTTTAAACTTGAAGCAAAAACAAATATAATTTTTGGAACATGCATTAATTTGTTATATCTTATGTATAAAAAAACCCCATAACAAACTAGGCAAAAATAATCAAAAGATGTTATTCTTTCAGTCCTGCTGTCATTAGGATAAAATGTACATCTCTTTCAGATGCAAAAACCAAATCTAGCCTTCTTGAGCATCTTGTTAGCTCACCCAAAGCTTTAGTGAAAGTGATTTCCACATCCAAGTTAATGTTCCCCTGGGCTAATGTTTCCATACCTGAGTTTAGCTAGCATTCAGCTAGAATTAAAAGCAGACTTCAGGACTGTTAAATAGGAGCTATACTGCCAGGAGCAGTTAATAGCAGAACTGCAGGAAAAAAAATAGCTTCCACAGCCAGGCAGTAGGTTTTAAACTTTGGCAGGGCCAGGAATCAGAGGAAGAGTACAACTGCACCACTGCACACACCCCTGGATCCACCCCTGGTTCTGTCTACTCCTCTCTTTGCTTAGGCATTCCCTCCCACCTGAAAACAGCTAAATGGATTTGCAGAGGGACTTAAAATTAGGATCATAATGAAGGGGAAGGGAATTCTGCAATTCTGGAAGTTGACAATAGTTTTTAAATGGCTCTCAAAAATAATGACGCTCTAAAATTATTGGTTTCCAAAGCTTTGTTGCTGTTGGTGGTATAAAATTGGTGTTGCAGGCATTGAATTATGCTTGAGGGCTGGTAGGGTAGCTACACAAGGTGTCTGCAGGTCTATGCATCTGCTTAATGCAGCATTTTGCAAGTATCAGAACTGCTGTAATTTGTCAGGCTCATTCAACATCAGCACAACACTTCTTTCTACATCGGATAGTCCCCAAACTTACCAACAAAGACAGTATTCTAGTAAATGATGGAAAAAAAACAATATGTTTCAATATTTTAATTTGGCATTGTGAAAAAGAACAACCATACAACAGTTTTTATGCCTTTGCTGTCAACGTTCACTTCTCAATACATGAGTAGTAGTGTTTTTGGATATAGAGACATAACCAGAAGATGGCACTCTTCCACAGAGCTTAGTACCAACACGTTCCAAGCTGCTGCTAATACCCTAGTCAGAGTAAATAACTTCCCTTCAGAAGTGATAATTTTCTGGTAAAATAATCAGCAAATGGAATTCTCTGAGTTCAGAAGTCTTAGCGGAAAAATACCAGAGGAGTCTGAGGCTTTACCTTCTGATGCAAGTGTATGAAAAACAAACTTTTCCCAGAGTGACTGAATCAATTTCTTTGTTAACTAGTAAAGCAAAAATATCCCCCCCCCCCGAAAAACAAACTTTTCCCAGAGTGACTGAATCAATTTCTTTTTAAACAAGAAAAGCAAAAAAACCCCCCCCCCCCATTATTGACAAAGAATTTTCTCAGTTGCTGGTTTCACTCAGATATTTAAGATTGAGTGGTGCAGTAATATTCTTGAAAATATAAGCAGAAGTCTAAGACTTGGAGTGCCATATAAAATACACCACACCATAAGTGTTAAACTCTCTATAAAAATGTATTTGTGTAACCCACAGGCATGTCATTCAATCCTGCATTGTGAGATTTGACCAGCTATTGCTTGGATTGGTTTTGTAACAGTGATATAAGGGTAAGTGGAGTGCAATGGTGAGGCTATTAAAAGAGAAAACAAGATGCCTCCTGGAAGTATACTTCTATTACAGCAGAAGGGCAAACTCCTCCAAAGGTGCATAGGAAACCTGTTGAAGAAATCAGCAAAAAAGGAAGTAGTAATGGGAAGAGAAGCCTGATGAAAGGTCAAATTTGAGTTAGAAACAAGAAAAGGTAAAAGGGGTGAGGAGACAGGTACTGAATTTGAAATCTGTGATGGAAATGGATAACACTAAATGTGTGTGTCCCTAGACCATCTGATGGGATTATAGCCCCATCCTGCATAAATGTGGTGCTTTAAATTATGGGGAATTGAGTATTTTAACTCATCTAAAGATGGATCAGTGTATGCATCACTTCTACTGATGAAGCTAACCAAGATCAGCAATGCCAAAAAGCCCTGGAGGCACCTTGTACTAGGCACAATACATACATGCAATAACATAATGTTTTGTGCCATAACTTTCTGGGTTCAAGTGCATGCAGACAGAATAAGAATCCTTCTTCTTTCTAAAGGAAAACTACACCTTAGCTACAGTCTGGGCACATCTACTTGAGACATTTACTGTGGAGTTGACTAATTAGCTCTGCAGTAAAATTTCACAGTCTACACATGCAGTGCTATTAGGATGGGGTAAACTAATTAACTCCTCCATAGGATAGTACTGCCAGACACAAGTACTATCCTATGGTGGAGCTATTTACTCCATGACAATGTACATGTAGATGCTGACAGGACTGGCTGGGACATGAAGGTATCTCAGTGCGGGGGCTGCCTGCTGGCTAGCCCTACACTAAAGCATGGTTGTGACCCAGCGAGCCCCTTCGCAGCATGTTGAGATGGGTCTGAGAAGCCCTGGATTGGCAGGCTGGCCCCAGGGCCTCCTGTCAGACAGGGCTGCTCCACCCCCGCTCAATATGCTATGATCCCAGGCGCACATGCAAATGTGGTGCCCAGGAGCAATAAACTCTGGCATGAACTGTGACAGAGTTTATTCGGCCACATTAATTGCATGTGTGATTGGCCAATATGTCACAATGTAGCCCAGCTGACATTAAGAACTACAAAAACAGACCAAATTATTTTTAAACTCCCAGAATCCACCGGCTAACTCTCAGTGCATCTACTTGCAGAGAAGACTACTCAGCATATTTAAGAAGCCCTTCATCTCAAATAATCAAGTGTTGCAATCCAGAATGAAGTGCATTTGAGAAAGTAAAAAAAAAATTGTTGCCAAATTAGAAGCAAACATAATTTCTCATGTGTTCACTGTAAATACAGGTCATTTTCCCAATGAAACCAGCTGCAGCTTCTTGCTTAATTAGAACATGATTTATCAAAGAGGGGAAAAAAATAATCCACCGTGTTTTATGGCTCTTTCATAGGAACATAGGACTAAAAGGGGCCTCCTGAGCCATTGAGTCCAGCCGCCTGCATTCACAGGCATCCCTAACTGAAAGAGACCCCAAAATTGCAATTCCTAAACTTCACCTACAGCTACAGAGAGGGATACCCAAACACCCTATGACAAGCCAAAGGGAAAAGCAGGAGAGACAAAGGCACAGCCAATGCTCTGTCACTTTTGTTTAGGTCAGCCTCCTTGTCTTTCTACTGTGAATCCTAATAACTATAATGCTTTCTCAGTGCCTTAGTGTCTGGCCACTGCCTAGTCCCATAGCCCATTTATGGCTTTCCCCAGTCCCTGTTCCTGCCTGGCCATTCCCCACAGTAGCGTATGTAAGGTGACCTGTTACATTTCTAACTGTCATACAAGAACCTTGAACAAATACTGATTTTGCTCTCGGTGGCTACATCTGTACAAGACACTACTGTGCAGTCATTACCATGCATTTATTTAGTACTTGTATAAGCAAGTACTAAATACATGTGCAGTAATCTGAGCTACTGTGCAGTAGTGCCGGCGAATGCCATTTTTGTGCTGCTACTGTGCAGCAGCATCACATCACGGTTTTTGCCACATGATGCTACTGTGCAGTAGTATTGGGCTACTGGATCATCAGCGTCTCGTGTAGATGTGCCCAGTGGGTCAGGTTTTTACATTGCAGTTTCAGTAAAATCTCAGAAGACAGATGAAAAGAGGGAATTCCAGTGGGCAGGTGAATACCTCCAGTTCTGTGCAGATTTGTTCAGTCCATTCATCTTGTAGTGAAACAGGCTTAAGCTTTCAGGAAGGCATTTGCAGTAAAAGCGAACCCACATTTGCACACATCAAGTGCTGCAACTGCCTTGTAGGAGAATTGCCTCAGTCCTTGCCAATCCCTGTGGAAGCTGAGGCAGTTTTATTTTCTATTTTAATGAGAAACAAACATCAGTAGGCTCTCGGGAAAATAAAAGATGTGCTTCCTCAGGTTGAAAGTTATGTGGTCCTACTGACTGCACGTACAACTGGTGACCCACTGTATTTATTCCAACGAGTCTGGGGAAATAACCAGTGAATTAGCATGTAATTGATTTTGAATTAGCATGTAATTAGTCATTTTAGTTATTAAAGGGCATGATGGAATCATATTTCCACATGGTATCCCTTGCATGCATGCAGGGTAAAAGAACTTATGCTAGAGAAAAAGAGTGCTACAGGAGCCCCCACACACAAGGCGAAGTAGCAGTTTGCTTGTCTGACAGCCACCATTTTTGTCAATGTACCAGGGACTGAGCGGTAGACTTCCAGAGCTATAAATATGAGTCAGGACACCCTGTGCCAAAGAGCCAGCCTCTTTAGCTCAGGGCCATAACTGACTCTCATCCTCTGTGAATCCAGCACAGAGGGGGATGCATATCACACACTGAACAGCAGGCTATATCTAATGCTCACAGCAACTTTATATTCTTTAAATAATGCTGACTAGGCACACAACTGACTGTGTAGAGTCACTAGATCAATGAGTTGACTAGGGAAGGGAAACAAAATACATCCTTAGAAACCTGTACTGTCATTGTGTCTCTGGTTACATTTGCATTTAAGTTGTTTAAAAATGTTGCCAATGTCCTTGAGACAGAAAACATCTGAGATGCCGCACGCAAAAAAAGGAAACCTCTGGTAAGGCTAAAAACCCTCACACCCTGTCAGACATGTCAGTGAAACAACACATTTTACATTAATCAAACTGCTATCCCCACCAAACACATAGTCTGAGAACGCTCAGTGGCAGATGTGAGAGTTTGCAACTTTATTTTCTTGCCAGTCTTGGGGCATTCTTCTTTGCACCTTTCTTTGGATCTTTCTTGATCCATCCTTTCTTTGTTTCCTGGCAATCTGATTTTTTTGTGACTAGCAAGAGTAGCTGATTGTACTGGCTTATTGCAAAGTGGTAGAAAAGCTAGCAGGTAATCAAGCAAAGCACTGGGGATCAACAGCTTTGCTTTCCGTAGGCCTATCTGCCATCATAGAGTTGGAAAGGATGGAACTGCATTGGAACAGGTTACCCAGAGAGGTGGTGCAATCTCCGTCCTTGGAGGTTTTTAAGACCCAACTAGATAAAGCCTTGGCTGGTATGATACAGTTGGGGATGGTCCAGCTTTGATCAATGGGTTAGACTAGATAACCTCTTGAGGTCCCTTTCAACCCTAATTTTCTATGATTCTATGATGGCAAGGGTGATTTATATCTTTTAATATAGAAATAATAGATGGCAACAAACTACTTCCTTTGAGTAGAGATGTGGACTATTGTTTTCCTACTATCTTTATCAGAAAGATTACAGGGTAGAAAAGCAACTGTATGGGAAATAAAGCATAAGCTATATCTGAAAGCTTGTGGCTGTAATAAAGAGATAAAGTTAAAAAGGCATCCACTTCATTGCAAGACAAAGGCTGAAGCTGGCTAATTTTAAAGGATAAGAGACAGCCTTTTCAAGTAGCACGTAAGGTTTTACCCTGCAAACTGAAAGTAAACTCTTGCCTGCAGAATATCTACACTTAGAGCAAATTTACCAGATGTCAAACCAAACTACTAGCATGAGTAGTATTATTACAAAATAATGAGCAAATTCCTGCACACAAATAACTACCTGTATTAACACTCTTCAACTACCTGAAGGACAATCAGAGAGGATGGAGATAGACTTTTCTCCATGCCTGTAGGAATCAAGTCTAGGAGCAATAGCTTCAAACTGCAGCCAAAGAAATTTAAATTGGAGATTAGGAAGTGCTTCCTCACAATGAGGGTAGTTAAACATTTGGACAGGTTACTTAGAGAGGTTGTGGAATCTCCATCCCTGGAAATATTCAAGAGGAGATTATACAGATACTTTGCTGGGACAGTTTAGTCATCCTTGAGCAGCAGGCTTGACTAGATGTGACCCCTTCCAGCCCTACTTTCCTATGATCTTAATCTGGACAAGTAAACATGACAAAGGATGTCAAATATAATGTTCAGAAGTGCCCAAATCTTATTTACAAGCATAAGTTTAACTCACAGAAAAGGGCCTTTTGGAGCTTCTAAAAGCACTTAAGGAGCTAGATGCTTGTGAACATTCAGTGCCTGTCTGATTGTTTAGGCATGTTAATACTTTAAAAAATCTGGCCCCACATTACTATTGAAAATGAGGTGCAGGCCCTTGAGTCATTTACATGGCTTTGGATATGTTATCGGGGCCCTCTAATGTAAAGAGCTGAGACTACATTATACTTGTTTCGGCCCATTCCAGACACATCCAATCCTTTATATAGATGCTAGTTTCATAGTTCTAGTAGTAGTCTGGGACATATATTATTGTATCTCAGCATACCGAAGTCTGATATTAAAATGAAAATAGATGCAAATTATTGCTAGTTTTGCTAGTCACAAAGAACTCCAATTGCTGCATCTAAAAGGCAGATCCTACACAAATCAACATGCCCAAGAATGGCAATTAGATGGAGTAATAATGGGAGCAGAGAATCTGCCCCCTGATGTTCAAACTCTTGGATATATAGTTGAGCCTACTGCAGTTTTGATAGTATTTGTGTTAATAAAATATATAATTAAAATCTATTAAAGGTATATAAGTTAATATAGTGAATCTGTTAGATCACGTCCACTAAAATTAGCAAATGCTTATAAAGAGTGCTTTAATGAAAAAGCACTAACAAGAATAGCACACTAATACAATGCCTTTTGATCTACCAAGTAATTTTTGTTCTACCATGTACCATCCCTAGATCAGCTGGGGCCAACAGTGTCAAACTTTCTAGTCATGTCTGAAAAAATTACATTTCATGGCTTGTTGCAGATTAATAGAAAAATCATACTAAATCTGTACATATTAAACTATGCATTCTCAAATATTATATATGCTTTACAGGAAAGAAAAGTTTGAAATGAAAATGGGCGTGTTTTAAACCTGAACTTTTAATTTGTACTTCAATTATATATATCAGTGCCTTCAGGCAACAGTAAGGCTTGGAGATGTTTTGTGACATCTTTGCACCAACATGAAGGAAAAACGTGGGTGATTTTCTTGCCTGGCCTTAATACTTGACACTGCTGCTTTTGCTGCTTAATCTCCCTTTGACCACTATAGAATAAAAAACACACTTTAAAACCACTTCACTGGATTAGATAAGCAGGTCCTTGATCCTTGTGCAGATCAATACAGGAGGTTTGATTGTAAATAAGGGTCACAATTCAGAAAAGCATGTCTAGTCAGGAAACATGATGAAGAGTTCCAAATGAAGGCAGTATGTTTTCAGCTCCTGCTTAAACGATCAGTGTGTGGATGGACTTAGCTATGTGCTTAGTTGCTCTTCTAAACTAAGACCCAAGCACACAGTATGGGCCCATTATAGTTGGAAGCTTACCCAGTATTTGGGAACATATGCAATGCACTGAGGAGACAAACTATTTTAAAATTTTCCTCTGTTAATTATTCTAAATCACATACCCAGAGCTTCATATGCATGTGCTTGCAATCAGGAGTGTGCGTAGTGGGCCCTATTCGATTCGGATTCAGATTCAGCCCGAATCAGGAACAGTGATTCAATTTGTTGATTCAGATCACTGTCCCTGATTTGATTTGGCCGAATCCGAATCTGAAGATTTGATGGTGATTCAGAGAATTGGAGATTCAGACATTGACACAGCTTTAAATGTTTTTTCTACATACCTTGAGGTAGCAGGTATGGCTCATGAACACTGCGATGCTGAGGAGTATAGAGCGTCCCACAGGAGTACAGGGGGGCCCCTCCATGTGCTTGGCGGCAAACCCAGAAGTGAACTGGAAGTACTTCTGGTCCACTTCCGGGTCTGCCAGGGAATGCATGGGGGGGGGCCCTGCACCCCCCCAGCTCAGTGACTGGCCATAGGGGGACCCTGAATGCCTCTTCAGACCCAGAAGGCACCAGTCACTGAGCTGGGGGGATGCAAGGGAGCCCCCCAGCATGCTCCTCAGCAGACCCAAAAGTGGACCAGAAGTGCTTCTGGTCCACTTCTGGGTCTGCTGCCGAATGCACTGGGGAGCCCCCTGCACTTCTGTGGGACACTCCACTCACCCCAGCATCGCAGCATTCACAGCTGCCTACTACCTAGAGGTATGTAGAAAAAACATTTAAAGTTGTTCCTTTGTCTAAATCTTCGAATCCTTCCGAATCTCTCCGAATCAATGCGTAGGGTTCCAATTTGATCCGGAGAGATTAAAGGGTTCTCTGATTCGATTCAGAGATTTGGCCACCAAATGAGGCCAAATTTCTGCCAAATCACTCAGGGACCCAAGTTTTGCACAGCCCTACTTGCAATGTCCTGGTACTTGGTACGGTTGCCTGGGAGATCAGCTCAGCAAGTTTAACTCATATCCTGAAAAATATTTAAGCATGTAACCCTATACATTTTAGTGGAAGGTGGGCACCTAAATACCTTTTAGAATCTTGGTATTAACTTTTAGGAATATCTGGAAAGGCAGATAGTTCTTATGATGTCTCCTTTTTCAGAGAATATTTCTCAAATAATTGACAGCTATAGGTCTATTCAACACAAATATTTGGATGTTGTCCTTATCCTTCACTCCCATTCATTGCAAAGCAGCTAGACATCTTTATAGAAAAGGGTTTCAAGACACTGAGTACAGTCTCATCAAAATTCGTTGCAGTACCTTGTGAATATTGCATGCATTTGAGCAAGTTGAAGCATATTTCCATACAATCATCTAATCCTTTTCAATTTCTTTTTAAAATTGCTATAACAGACTCTTTTGTAACGCGAGGCCTGCATATAAAAAGACTTCACAGAACCATTCATCCATTCTATAAACACCTATATAATTCCACATGTGAAAAAAAAATCTCACTGCTTTAGCTATTTGAACTTTCTTGGAGTTTTCCTGAGCCAAGGTTAAGGCCTTTTTTCTAAATGTCACTTTTAAGACACCTGTAAAGAATTCAAGATAGCTACATCCATACAGTAGTAGTGGGGGCTTTCACAGCATTATATGTTTTTTCACTACCCTTTGTACACATTGCATCCACTTAACAACCACTTGGAAACAAACAAAAAAAAATTCTGCACCACTGTCACAGGCCAGCTGGGCACTGTGAGTACATTAATTTTATCAAAGGCCAACTGGGCTGTTTAATTCAGTTTCGAATCGAGGAGACAAAGTTCGGAGTGAAGTAAAGGCAAATTTATTATAGCTTACACACACACAACAGTTCACAGAAAGATAAATGCAATGAGCAGATAATGCAGTATTAAAGAGCTAATAGTAAATAATAATAACAGATAATAACAACAGATAGATCAATTCTGTTGCAGGCCAACTGAGCACTGTGAGGGTTTAGCCACTGGGCTGTTCAAAACAATAGATAGAGAGACATGGATTGGCAATTTATCGATAGTCCCTCGATGCCAGGTATGCGTCAAGTGATTCCAGAGAAGTCAGGCGTCTCCAATCGACAATGTCAGAGGGGTTACCAGGGAAGGTCCCTTGATCAGGATCTAATCCTCACTCATACCAGGAGTCCAGGGTCCGGGCATGGAACAGCAGTGACCATTCTGTTCCCTCCTTCCTGCTGGTTACCTGATGCACACGCTTTTTATACCTAGTCTTATGCTAACCTGTTGGCTTTAGAGCCGCTCACAATGTTGCCCTATAGCTGTTACCCTATGGGATTGAAAGGTGTTAAAAATTATCATAAAAGGTTACTACTCAAACTCGGGTTTATCCAATAAGCAAATTATAATGCAGCACCTTTAGGTTTGAAATTGACATTGCTCTGCCTAAGCCCAACCCCCCTTTAGGTTTTCTTTGAATATGCTTTCTTGGGATGTGCTTTCCTGGAATGTGTTGGGTGTGCCAGGCAGTTGGATCCAGTTTTTTATCCTTAAAGCTGAACCCTGAGCAGAAACCATTAGGTCAGCTAATTTCACATCTACAGCTTTGCCTATGGGGCCCAGTCAGTTCCATGAACAGTTAATTTTATCATTTTGGTTAAACTTATGACGGACAAGTCACATTTGCAGTTTACAAACTTACAAGCTTTATCTTAATTAATATTACCTGTTTAGGCCATATACTAAATGCCTCTAAGAAGCACATATTTATTTCTTATTAATCCTTCTGGTTCTGACCGTTACACACCACTTGTTTCATAGCCATGGAAAACAGGAAAAAAATTAAAGGGAATATGCAAATTTGGTAATATCTGTAATTTAAAGAATAAAGAGTTCCAGTTACCTCATACTAATTCAAATAATTTAGATTTCACTCTGCTTATACCCAGGCACTCTCTCCCAGTCATCTTGTAATACCTTTTCCACCCCATATTAAAATATGGGAAAACAGGTAGGTTTTAAAATTACACTCAAGTTCAATAAACTCAGGCTTTGAAAAATATCTTCCCACTTCCACCAGCTCCCCTATCCATCTAAGCACCTTCGATGACTTTTTCTGTTGCACCATTTCACTCAAAGAAAGGATCTTCATAGCTAGAAGTTAACCATTATGTACTTTCCAGGTCATATATCATTAAAAAACAGCTAAACTCTTGTGATGCTCATGGAATACAAGTGTTGTGTACTCTTTGTAAAACCCATTTTACAAGCAAGTCAAGAGAGTCTATACTTGCTGCTGTGTCCTCATGATTTGATGGTGTTGGCCTTTATGGAGTATTGCAAAAATCTAATTGTAGTGATAAAGGTATGGGAAGTCATAGAATCATAAATAAATAGGATTGGCTATGACCTCAAACAGTTATTCAGTCCCACCACTGGCTCAAGCCAGGATCATTCCTACATTCAAAAGTCATACCCTACACATACAATACAAATGAATAAGATAACTAAGTACTGTTGAAATGTAATGCTTCTGTAGCATGCAGCAGAGGTTGTTAACCGGGGGTACGTATACCCCCAGGGGTACCTAGAACGGTCCTAGGGGGTACACGCAGGTGGGCAGGGATGAAGCACTGCCACCCACCACCGCGCACTGCCACCTCTCAGGAGCAGGGCCAGGGAGGGGAGCGGGGGAGGGCAGTGGCACCCCTCTTCAGGTCACACAGGCACTACCTGGCTGGGTGGATGTGGGAGGGGATGGCGCTCTCATGCAGAGGCTGCCAGCACCACCCACCACCCCGCACTGTGTGAAATCTCCCTCCCACTGTGCGCCCTGCTCCACATCCAGTTGCTGCCACCAGAAGGGGTACAGTTCTTAAAAAAGGTTGTGAACCCCTGGCATACAGGGATCCAGCAAGATAAGAAATCTGAAAAATTCATATTTTGCTGTGGTGCCACTTCCATACTGATTTTCAAGAGGTCCTAGAGAGGATGCTTTTGAGGTTATGTTCAACTTTAATTTGTTGTTCCTTTTAAATGTTTATATTAGGCTGATTGTTACCAAAGTATGTACTTACCTGGTCCTTGGTCTTACACTATTTGTTTGCAGTGTCCCAGTAAAGGAGCATCTGTGTAGTATGAAATAGAGTTGTTCTCATGTTCTGTCTTTTTTTTTCAAGAACAACCTGAAACAGTTCCAAGATATGCACATAACCTTCATTTAAGTCTCTATGAAAACCTAATGGTTGTGAAGAAATAATCATATAAAACAAGATAAAAAGTCAGTTCTAGTACTTTGCATCATTTGACAGATGCAACCTCATAGTTTGCCTCCATGAATAAAACCCTACTTTTCTGCAAATGACTGTGCTTCTGAAGGCATTAAAATATCTTCAGGGAAAATACAATTTTATATCTGCTACATAAGACTGACATTTACTTAGCTTTCATCCAGAATCTTGTATTTGAGCTCCAATACATGGTCTTAGAATCTTAGAAAATACTACTAACAGAAAGTGATGAATTTTTATTGAGGATGCAAGTGGTAAATTCAATCTGCTTGTCCCATATGCTATCTAGACAATAGAAAGAGTGAAGATCCAATTTCAAGCTGCTGGTATTTCATTGTGTTAGTTTAGTTTAATCAGACACCGGTGTGATTGTGCTTCATTTTTATGACTTGTATGAAACAATACTCTGAAGCTATATGTATTATATATACTCTTCTCCATGAAAATATATAACCTACAATTGATTACTTGTGTTGCAGAAGGCAAAATATTAAGCATAAGATTCAACAGTACTTAAATACTTCTGCTCAAATGGGTTCTCCCAGATTATATTTTGTAGTAAGAGGGCTTTATACTCTTGTTACAATCAGTGCTCATAAATCTCAAGCCTGAATGTCTAAGTGGCACTCAGGCTATTTTTGGATGGCCAGGTCTCTTAGTATGGTCCTGCCATGGTTACATCCTCCTGTATGATCAGTCTACATTGCAATCCTGTTCTGTTCCTGCACATGACCTGGCTACGATTTATCACAAACAGATAGGGATGCTTAGATCACATCTCACAGGACTTTGCTGCTCGCAGGAGGCATTGTGAGATAACAGTAAACTCCACAGTTCATGCACTGGTGGTGATGGCCTTCCATTTAAAGGCATGTGGAAACAGGGACAAGGCAAACATCAGTTTGAGTGAGCATGAATCAGACAGTACGAGAAAAGCAACTCTAGGGGACACTAGATAGAGTAGTGAGAGTGGTTGTGCTAGTAGGTAGGGGCAGGGAGCAAGTAAGCAAAATAGAGACCTGAGGGGCATAGGGAGAGGCAAGGAGCCACTTTGGTAGTCAGGTAGGGCCACAGAAAGGGTGGGATGGATTCTCATGGGTGGCAGCAGCTGAAGAGTGGAATTGCTTTGGATATAATCAATGAGTAGGGTCAGACAGGATGCACAATAATATAGTTAGATGCAGTCACTCTGATGAGCAGGGCAATCTGGAGCCACATCTGGAACTCCAGTGGCAGCCCTGATGTCCTCATATGGGCTACAAGGCCCTGTTCAAGTGAATCACCATTCAACAACACCAACTCATGACCAAGTGAGGGCTATTTCTGCATTGCCTGGTATGTGGTTTGGGGACAGTTCTGGTAGGATATTTCCTGGCTGGGAGTCACTGTGTTCATAGACCCTGTGAAGAAGCCTAGGGATAGCTCTGTGAAAGTGGTGTGTTTGCACCTGCAACTCCCTGTTTCCCTCTGTTACCACTCCTCCTTTGTGCATCTCTACTCAACCCAAGTATGAAATCATAATAACTCATAAAAGGTCAACAATCTGAAATCTGTATTTTGGGCTGATTTTTCTTTTCCTTAGACAGGTGTTAATTGGATGCAATTCTGTCAAAATTAGTAAAGCTAGACAGGTGTAAGACTGAGGAAGATTCAGGCAAGAGCTCAGGAACACAATATTAGATTGGACCTCCCTGTTCATTAAAGCTAATCCCCTGAGATCTCTGGACAAGCATGAAATAAATGTTTGTCTGAAAGGTCCACCAGAATGTCCACCTGCTCACTTTTATACATCAGGGGCACAATACACCTGACAACAACCCTCCAATACACACTACATGCCACTGAAAAAAGCAGGAGGGACAGGGGCCTGCCAGTGACTTGGGCCTCCCCGATAGCGATGAATTTGTTAGGTAAAATATACGTTGCTGCCTTCATTGAAAGTGTGAGAATCTATGTGTTTGTACTATCTGTTTCCTTCACATGAAAAAAGAATTCAGAATTTGGCAAAAAAAAAATGTACTTGCTTAAAATGCAGTATCCTGAACTCTGTCGTGTTTGTGATTGTGATGGTGTATGCAAACCCCACACAAGCTCAAGTTTGTTACGAAACCCAAGTGAGGGCAATCATCCTTGTTCACTCCACCTGTGTTCGGTGTGGTGGTCAAGCTTTTGGGAGGGGACATAAAAAGGAAAAGGTCAATGAAAGATTTGGGGTCAGTGGAAGACTGCAGGAGTTGGGAGGAGGGTTGCATGAAGGAGGATGACTCTACTGATTATCCCTGGAATGGAGAGAGAAGAACAGCATGAAAGGTCTCTGTGTTGAATGTGTCTTTACTGGTATTTTGTAAGTCTTAATTTGAATGGATAAAACATGCTCCAAAAGAAGGGCCTGGAAGACTCTGGACATGAGAGTGAGTCTGTCATGGGCTAGGGAGAAGCCAGCCCATCATAATGATACACTCAGTAAAGCCTGAGAACCAAATTAGAATTGCCTAGTAACAACAGATGCTAAGCTATATTTACAGCCAGATTGTTACACAATAAATTTCCTGGTGTGATTTTAAATGCTGCCTCGAGTCCCATCATGATAAAAAAATGACTATTATACTTATCACTTACATGAATAAGGTGGCACTAATCTACTTTTCCCTGTACATGCCATGTCTCTTCCTCTCCATCCCCTGCCAATATATGAATTCCATTATGGATGGAGGGATACATTTGTGTCATTGACCACTCTGCACATTTCACTGTCCTGGGTATCAGTCTCTCTTTGCTTTGCCAATAGCAAACACTGAAAAAAAAATGAACAGGTGTGGTTTTGCCTCTGCTATTTTCAGTTAGGCCAAAAATAATGTGATGAGTTTAAAATGATTGGGTTGTTTTTGCCTTTCATTTGAACTTGGATAATGTTTTAAAGCTTTTTTTCTTAGAATCATAGAAAATTAAGGTTGGAAAGGACCTCATGAGGTCATCTAGTCCACTCCCCTGTTCAAAGCAGGGCCATCCTTAATTAGATCATCCCAGTCAAGGCTTTGTCTAGCCAGGTCTTAAAAACCTTTAAGGATGGAGAATCTACAACCTCTCTAAGTAACCTGCTCCAGTGTTTTACAACCCTCATAGTGAAAAAAATCATCCTAATATTTAACTTAAATTTCCTTTGCAACAACTTGAGACAGTTGCTCTTTGGTCCATCATCTGCCACCACTGAGAACAGTCTTGCTCCATCCTCTTTCAAGCCCCGTGTTTTAGAATGAACTACTGGGTTCAGAAGATTCCCCACGCTTGAACAAAGGACGTACTTACGGTTGTTTTTACCCTTGCAAAGCTTTATTTAAGGATACTCGCAGAGGCAGGCAATAGAACAGAGCAGAGAGGGTGGTCACCTCATTTGGCCTTAGGCGGCAGCCGCCACCCCACATGGTTCCCCTGCCCCAGAGTGTCCCTATCCCAGGGATGCAATAGCCTGCACTGGGGCTCTGCGCAAGTCAGAACTCTTGCCAGAGCTGAGGAACCCATCGTAACTTAAGAATGTACAGCTTATATAGTCTGGAGTAAATAACGTTATCTTGAGCTAGGGATTTGGTTATCTCAAGCTAGGAATTTGGGGATGAGTCGTGATCCAACACACTTGGTGTTTACCACATTCCACTGTATTACAACATTCTACTATCTAGGTTCGTGGTTCAGTCATGCTCACAGAGCAGGAGGCTATGTGCCGCTTCACCAGTCTACTATGGAATCAGTGTGCAGAACTCTTACTATTAGCAAAGCTCTTACTCTTACAGTCCACCCCTTGATTGCGAGTCAGACCTCTAAGAATTTGAGGTCTAACTCGCAATTGTCCTAAGCAGTTTGTATATGCTGGATATTATACAGGTGGGCGAGGGACCGAATGCGCAGATACAAAAAGCATGTTCATAATAACAAGCATACAGCTATAATACAAATAACAATAGGATGCAATGGAAGATTTAATACAACATTACCTTTAGGGGACCACCCTTTAAAAATGTCCCACCAATGATACACCGTAAGGTCGTGGTCTTCTTGGGCAATTCTCAGTAGTTTACCACGCTGGGTTGTTATTAGGACTTCGGTTCGCGCAATGGTGATAGCTATCTTTTGGAGCTGGCGAGTGATTTTTTCATGCTGGTCAAGTAACTGCTCAAGCTGTATAAAAGAAACCTTAACTGGTATCACCCACAGAGGAATGGGGAGGGTAGAGTGCATGGCCTTATATGAGACATTAAGGAAGGGGACGCTCTCCTTGGTATGTAGGTCGGTAATAATCATCACCTGATGGCAGCATTCACACACAGGGGGTGAGGAGACCTCATCTCCATTCCACTGAATCAGGTTAAAAGAAAACACACTAGCTGTCCCATTCTTTAAGTCATATGTGAGGGTCTCTTGTAACCACCAGCATTCCCACCTATAATGACTGTGGTCATGACTGTGAGTGCATGGCTCATACAAATGGTTATGAGCCAGGCACACCCATCCCCCCAGCCAGTTCTCACAATCATCTATGCAATGAGTCCTATTCATTAGATCAATGTGGGAACCCTCAAATGTGGGGACCCACCATTGATCTCCAAACAACTGGGGGAATATCTGCATTTCACACCACATGGCAGGCCAGGTCTGATTAATGGCTAGTTTAAACTCCATTGTGCAAACTGAGGTATTGCACTGGGTGTACTGAGGGAGGGCCCCTTGCCATTCCGACCCTGAGGATCCTTGTATGACAGTTTTTAAGTTATGATATTGCTGATATGCTTGCAATTGCCAAAGCATACACAAGGTGGCATTCTGAAAGGTGGATTGGTTCTGCAAGATGCCAGTTATTTCAAGAGCGGTCTGGTTAACCCATTGCCAAAGATGATAGGACCAACTAAATGTGTCCCGGTCAACCAAGGCAATAAGGGTCCCCATGAACCTATCAATTTTAGGGCCTGTTCATCAAGTGAGTCCAATTTACTCAACTTATTTGTTAAGGTTTCAATGTTAAAGCTATTGATTACCCCTGTGCCCGCTCCAATTCCCCCTAGGATAGTATCGCTTATATCTCTTTTAACTTGCAGTGTATGTTCCAACCAGGGGGCACATTCCTTTTTTGATTTTCAAAGATCTACCTTGGTTATATTGATGGTATACTGAACATGATGGATACGAGGTCCTTGCCACGCTGTACGACAGGTTGACCTAACCCTAGCTATGTGGGGTTTCCAGGTGGGCACGCTAGGTTCGTGCCTAACATCAAGCAGTTGAACCCACCATCTCCTTCCCGTTATGATGCTTGTATTATAACAAACCAGGGTAGAGTTTGGAGAAACTTGGGTCATTGGGATTTTACCCCCGGATCCACTATCCCAACTTTTGGATAAGTTTTTCAGGCTCTTCTGAGCCTCTCTTTTTGTCAACCATATTTGTTTGATATCTGACCATTAACAGACACAAGGAGAGCAGGTAGAAGCAATAATCTGGCTATTCAATCCCCCTTTTCCCAGGCAAAAGGGGTTTCCCTCTGATTGTGTAGTATGACTTTCACCTCCCCCCGGTAATCTGGGTCAATCACACCTCCCTCAGTCACCACCCATCGAGCTGCAAGCCCCAACCAAGATTGTATTTGCCCAAACCAGCCAGGAGGTAAATCCACAGACCAATTCAAAGGTACTACTGCTGTCTGTCCCACATCCAATGTTCCTGCTTCAGGTGCTGCTAAATCCATACCCACTGATCCAACAGTCATGGGGGCGGGAAGAAAAAAGGGTTTATGGTTCTGTATTGGTTTTATGGTTAATGGGAGAATTGTCTCAACCAATGCTCCCTCCTCCACCCCTTTTTTCCTGCATTTATGCATTCTATTCATAGGTGATTGTCCTTTGACAAGTTTTTTATTATTAATGGTAGCCACCGTTTTAGGCAGTTGAGAGGACCACCCCTGGAGGGTTGGGCCCAACGTTTTGGTAAGTAATTGCTTTAGTTGACCATTTCATTTTTTAATGAGGCCTGCTGCCTGCAGGTGGTACGGCACATGAAATGTCCAAGCAATGCCAAGTCCAGCTGCCCATTGTTGGGTAAGCAATGCAGTGAAGTGTGTACCTTAATCGGAGGAAATCTCATGGGGTATGCTGTGAATATGGACAAGGTGTGCCTCCAATACATGGATAGTGGACGAGGCATCTGCCTTTCAGACTGGTACAGCAATTCCATATTTGGAGAAAGTGTCGATGGCCGTTAAGGCATAATGATAACAATTTATTGCTGGCAGTGGCCCAATATAGTTAACTTGCCATTTCTTAGCTGGTCCATGCCCTTTGGGGATATGGCCTGGCCTCTTGTTTAAGGGCTTTCATGCCAACTGACGTCGCGGACACCGTGCTGCCGCTGATGCAGTTTTACTTCATGTTATAGGCAAGTCACATGCAACCGCCCAGGCATAGGCTGAGTCCCTTCCCGCATGTTTTGATTGCTGGTGTATTTAGTTGGCTAAAGCGTCGGTTTGACATGCCAACACTGGCCGGGTTAAAGCATTAGCATGGTTGTTCCATTCATGTTTAGGATTTCCAGTGTTGATGGATTGGTGGGCGTTTACATGACCAACATGAATTTTTATTACCTTAGATTTTACAGCTAGTTGTTTTCACAGGTTCTGGCCCCATAAGTTTTTTCCTCTGATTTTGTAGTTTGAGGTCTTTCAGGTGCCAGACCATACTGCCAAACCATTTGCCACTGCCCAGAAATCAGTATAGATCCAAACTGCCAGGCTTTGCCATTTGGTTTTATAATTCACCACCAGCATAAGAGCTCTCAACTCAGCCCATTGGGAGGAGGCCCCCATCCCGGTATCTTTGAGTTGGTGACCAGTTACAGAGTTAATGGCAGCTGCAGTCCACACACAAGTAGGATCCTCATATTGCACTGAGCTGTTTGTAAACCAGGCAGCCTTCCTTTGGTTAGGTAGCAATCATTATTGCAAGGGGCCCATGAGGCAAGTGGGGGCAGGGGGGCAAGGTCACAACGGGTAACAGATTGGGTTCACCTTTCACTGGTGCCGGCAGGGTAGTTATTTTTTTATGAAGTTTGCTTACGCCATGGGGCCGGGCTTTGCACACTCTTGTATGTACCAGTTCCATTTGATAATGGAGGACTCTTGGGCTCTCCCTATTTTGTTGGAGACGGAGTTTTGCAAGACCCACTGCATTATGGGAATTTTTGGTTTAATACGAATTTCATGTTCCTCAGTTATTTGTTTCGTATTGAGCAATGCCCAATAGCATGCCAGCAACTGCCATTCAAAAAGGGTGTAGTTAGCAGCTGCGTCAGGTAATTTTCGAGTCCAAAAGCCTAATGGGCGCTTCTGATGTGTCCCTGTAGGAGTTTGCCACAAGCTTCATGATGCATGATTCTGATATACTGACACTTCTAATATAATAGGGTTAGACGATGAATAAGGGCCCAGGGGCAGGGCAGTCTGTACGGCTGCTTTTACATCATTGAAGGCCTGGTGTTGTTCTTTTCCCCATTCAAAAGCAGCGGCTTTACATGTTACTTTATACAGGGGCTGCATCAATATTCCAAGGTGAGGTATATGGGTGCGCCAGAATTCAAAAAGACCGATCAGTTTTTGTGCTTTTTTTTTTAGTAGTTGGGTCGTGGAGGGAGAGTAGTTTATCCTTTATTTTTTGTGGAATATTTTTAGCAGGTTCCAACCACTGAACTCCCAGAAATTTTACATTTTGGGCTGGACCTTGAATTTTTTGTGGATTTATCTCCCACCCTGTCTCCCGCATATGTTTCACTACACATTTTAGAGCTTTTACCACAGGATTCAGGGTGTTGCCTATTAGCATTATATCATCAATATAATACTTGGCTAACACTTCTCCAGGCAAAGAAATTTCACTTAAGTGACGTCTGACCATGTTGTGACAATAAGCAGGGGAGTTTAAATACCCTTGTGGAAGCATGGTGAAAGTGTATTGCTGTCCCTCCCAAGTAAATGCAAACTGGGCCTGATGATTTGCATGCAGAGGGATAGAGAAAAGGCATTAGCCAAGTCAATCACAGCATACCATTCACTGGAGGTGGCACTAATATCCTCTAGCATAGAAACCATATCTGGTACCGCAGCTGAAATCAGGTCTACTACTTTGTTAAGTTCCCGATAATCTACCGTCAATCTCCACAACCCATCAGGTTTGCAAACTGGCCAGAGGGGAGAATTGAACAGTGAATTAACAGGCACCAGCACACCCGCCTCCTGCAAGTCCTTGATTGTTTTGGTAATGTTTTCCTTCCCATCCGGGATTTGATATTGCTTAAGAACCCCCGATCACCTGATGGCGGACTACAGTGCTCTGGGCGGCGTGCTGAGGGAGTTCGGTGCACAGGTGGTATTCTCTTCCATCCTACCAGTGAAAGGACGCGGAAGATGGCATGTGAACTGCATCAGAGAGACCAGCTGGTGGCTTCAGCAGTGGTGTCTCGAGGCAGGCTTCGGCTTCCTGGACAATGACCCGCACATTATGACGAGGGACATGCTCAGTTGGGATGGGCTTCACCTGTCCCCCAAAGGTAAGTGTATGTTTTCTTCTAGGTTGGCGGATCTCCTCTGGCGGGCTTTAAACTAGGCTCATTGGGGGGAGGGGAAGATGAGGGCGGGGGAAGCTGTGGACC
>NW_005842376.1:1068638-1070089 GCF_000455745.1 Alligator sinensis
CCAGCAACTGCCATTCAAAAAGGGTGTAGTTAGCAGCTGCGTCAGGTAATTTTCGAGTCCAAAAGCCTAATGGGCGCTTCTGATGTGTCCCTGTAGGAGTTTGCCACAAGCTTCATGATGCATGATTCTGATATACTGACACTTCTAATATAATAGGGTTAGACGATGAATAAGGGCCCAGGGGCAGGGCAGTCTGTACGGCTGCTTTTACATCATTGAAGGCCTGGTGTTGTTCTTTTCCCCATTCAAAAGCAGCGGCTTTACATGTTACTTTATACAGGGGCTGCATCAATATTTCCAGGTGAGGTATATGGGTGCGCCAGAATTCAAAAAGACCGATCAGTTTTTGTGCTTTTTTTTTTAGTAGTTGGGTCGTGGAGGGAGAGTAGGTTATCCTTTATTTTTTATCCTTTATTTTTTGTGGAATATTTTTAGCAGGTTCCAACCACTGAACTCCCAGAAATTTTACATTTTGGGCTGGACCTTGAATTTTTTGTGGATTTATCTCCCACCCTGTCTCCCGCATATGTTTCACTACACATTTTAGAGCTTTTACCACAGGATTCAGGGTGTTGCCTATTAGCATTATATCATCAATATAATACTTGGCTAACACTTCTCCAGGCAAAGAAATTTCACTTAAGTGACGTCTGACCATGTTGTGACAATAAGCAGGGGAGTTTAAATACCCTTGTGGAAGCATGGTGAAAGTGTATTGCTGTCCCTCCCAAGTAAATGCAAACTGGGCCTGATGATTTGCATGCAGAGGGATAGAGAAAAGGCATTAGCCAAGTCAATCACAGCATACCATTCACTGGAGGCGGCACTAATATCCTCTAGCATAGAAACCATATTTGGTACCGCAGCTAAAATTGGGTTTACTACTTTGTTAAGTTTCCAATAATCTACGTTAATTTTCACGACCCATCAGGTTTGCGAGCTGGCCAGATGGGAGAATAGAATGGCGAGTTAACGGGCACCAGCACACCCGCCTCCTGCAAGTCCTTGATTGTTTTGGTAATGTTTTCCTTCCCATCCGGGATTTGATATTGCTTAAGAACCCCCGATCACCTGATGGCGGACTACAGTGCTCTGGGCGGCGTGCTGAGGGAGTTCGGTGCACAGGTGGTATTCTCTTCCATCCTACCAGTGAAAGGACGCGGAAGATGGCATGTGAACTGCATCAGAGAGACCAGCTGGTGGCTTCAGCAGTGGTGTCTCGAGGCAGGCTTCGGCTTCCTGGACAATGACCCGCACATTATGACGAGGGACATGCTCAGTTGGGATGGGCTTCACCTGTCCCCCAAAGGTAAGTGTATGTTTTCTTCTAGGTTGGCGGATCTCCTCTGGCGGGCTTTAAACTAGGCTCATTGGGGGGAGGGGAAGATGAGGGCGGGGGAAGCTGTGGACCACCAAACCATGTGGCACCCACAAGGACAGCCCAGCCTGAA
>NW_005842376.1:1070476-1071031 GCF_000455745.1 Alligator sinensis
CACGGAAGTGGAAAGGGATCTTGGAGTCCTAGTGGACTCCAAGATGAACATGAGTCGGCAGTGTGACGAAGCCATCAAAAAAGCTAATGGCACTTTATCATGCATCAGCAGATGCATGACGAACAGATCCAAGGAGGTGATACTTCCCCTCTATCGGGCGCTGGTCAGACCGCAGTTGGAGTACTGCGTGCAATTCTGGGCATTTGTGTGTAAACCTAGAAGCTAATATTCTGAGAAATTTAACAGTTCTGATGGCATGGCTTGGTAGCTCTAAGGTATATGTATGGACAAGCAACCTTGTGGCTGCCTATAAGTTCATCACAGGGGCACAGAAGGGAATTGGTGAGTATTTATTCACCAAGGCGCCCCTGGGGGTTACAAGAAATAATGGCCACAAGCTAGCAGAGAGCAGATTTAGATTGGACATTAGGAAGAACTTCTTCACAGTTAGAGTGGCCAGGGTCTGAAATGGGCTCCCAAGGGAGGTGGTGCTCTCCCCTACCCTGGGGGTCTTCAAGAGGAGGTTAGATAAGCATCTAGCTGGGGTCATCTAGA
>NW_005842376.1:1071045-1088812 GCF_000455745.1 Alligator sinensis
CCAGCCCTCTTTCCTGCCTATGCAGGGGGTCAGACTCGATGATCTATTGAGGTCCCTTCCGACCCTAACATCTATGAATCTATGAATCTAAGGTTAACAATTTGGTGGGGAATTGGTAGTTTCAGCGGTTCCCACTTAGCATGACCCACTAATAAGTGTCTAACATTGTTTGGGGTGCCTACCCAGATATTTTTTCATTTCCCTAGAACATTAATTCCTACAATACATTTAGAGATAGGCAATACCACTACCCGCATTAATTTGTGTTTGGTGGGTTCCACAGTAATATACACAGTCACCAGACACCCGGTTACGGATGCATTCCCATATCCTTCTAAAATCATCCTTTCCCCCTTCAAGTTAGTTGGGTTTCCTGGTATAATGGTAATTTCAGAGCCAGTATCTAATAGTCCTATAAAAGTTTGAACTTCTCTAGCCGGCCATTCCACCGTCACTCAGGCATATGGCCTTTGGTTCCCCAACCGGGGGAGGCCCACACTCTGGCAGGAGGGACCTTGGCCATTATGTCATTGTGGCTGGGGAGTACGAAACTGCTACAGGTCAGGGTGTAATGGGGGGGCTGAGGGTTGGACTTCCTCCACAGGGGCTCTTTGTTTACTTAAAAGCTGATACTTCTGCACCAAAACCTTTGTGGGTTGCCCATCAATTTCTTTTTTGGGCACCCCGTGGCTTATGAGTGAGACCCATAAATCCCGTCGAGTTAACAGCTTTTTATTCCCTCCCTGCTCCTTGTCTGTTTGCTTCTGAACCGCCCGCGTTTGTGAACCCCCAACCTCCACCCGAGGAGTATTCTCTAACAATTTGGCATGCCCTTCATACATTCAATACATTCAATTTTGCATTCCTCTTTCCCGCAAAATTCCCAGTCCCTCCTCCAAGGTCCACCAAGACCATGGCCCTGGGTCATCGTGATCTCTCCTCTCTGGCCACCTGTTCATTCAAAATTTTATACACCAATTTAATAGTGGAGCATGGGTGCCCACTGGGGCGTGTGCAGTATGCATTGTAGCATTGTATAAAGTGGCTCTTGTTAGATTTTCTAATACCTTCAGTTCAGCTATGGTGACACTTACATGTGCATCACCTTCATCGAGTGCCCTTAATATCCATGTTTTCAGTCCCTTTTTTGGCCCTTGTCAAAATTCCTCTGCCAAGGTACCCAATTTTGCTGTTGTGTACCCCCTGATTTCCTGGGATCTACTGACTTCTGCAGGTCCCTGGGTGGTATGATTGTAAAGTACTGGTCATGCAAAGGCATGTTGGCACTCCCCACCATCCAAACTCTCAGCATGTTTGACCTTATTACTTTATATATTCCCATCCCACTTTTCCAGATCTATCCACTGACCTGTGATCCTTCTAGCATCCCATAAAGGTATCCCTGTCATCGCTGGAGCTGCCTCTGGCTTAGACAGCTGGGAGACCAGCTCCAGCAGGGAGGAGGAACAGTTAGGGGAGTCAGAATTAAGTTGCTTGGAACATAACTCATGCAATATTGCTCCATTCAAATTCAGATGTGTCTGCCAATGGACAGCCTGATTGAGCTGTTCCTGCAGATGGGCATTTTGTGTGCTCAGACATTCAAGCACTGTAAGGAGCAGCCAAAGGATGGTGCATCTAGCACCACTCTCCCCCTCAAACTTAAGCTCCTTCTCAACCCACCATTGCAGCTCGGTGGGAGTTACGGGGCACTCCTCCTTACTCCAATAAACAGATGGACTCAATTTACAGAGTGCCTTTGCTACTCCATACCACAACCCGGTATCGGGCCAGCCCAGCATCCTTCTCTCCGATCCCTCTCCCTTCCCTTTCTGCAGCCTCTTAAATAGGTCCATGCCAAATGTCAGGGGAATCCCATGCCTGACACCAATTGTCTTAGAATGAACTACTGGGTTTAGAAGATTCCCAGCGCTTGAACAAAGGATGTATTTACAGTTGTTTTCACCCTTGCAAAGCTTTATTTAAGGATACTTATAGAGGCAGGTGATAGAACAGAGCAGAGAGGACAGTCACCTCACATCGGCCTTAGTCGGCAGCTGCCACCCCACATGGTTCCCCTGGCCCCAGAGTGTCCTGATCCTGGGGATGCGATAGCCTGCACTGGGGCTCCGTGCAAGTCGGAACTCTTGCCAGAAGTGAGGAACACACTGTAACTTAAGAATGTACAGCTTATACAGTCTGGAGTAAATAACATTATCTCAAGCTAGGAATTTGGGGATGAGTCGTGATCCAACACACTTGGTGTTTACCACATTCCACTGTATTACAACATTCTACTATCTAGGTTCATGGTTCGGTCATGCACACAGAGCAAGAGGCTATGTGCCGCTTCACCAGCCTACTATGGAATCAGTGTGCAGAACTCTTACTAGTAGCAAAGCTCTGACTATTACACCCTGCTTCAAATAGTTGAAGGCTGCTAGTAAGTCCCCTCACAGTCCATGACTAGATAAGGCCTGTTCCCTCAGCCTCTCCTCAAAAATCATGTCTCCTAGCCCCCTCACCATATTCGTTGCCCTCCACTGGACTCTCTCCAATTTGTCCACATCCTTTTTGTAGGGGGGTTCCAAAACTGAACGCAGGACTCCAGATGTGGCCTCACCGGGGTTGAATAGAAGGGAATAATTGCTTCCCTTGACCTGCAGGACTTTGCATTGGTCCTTATTGAATCTCATAAGATTTATTTTGGATCAGTCCTCCAATTTGTCTAGGTCTCGCTGAATCCTAGCCCTGCTCTCCAGTGTATCTACTACTCCCTCCAGCATGGTGTCATCTGCAAACTTGCTGAGGTTACACTCTATGCCATCTTCTAAGTCATTGATGAAGATTTTGAACAAAACCAGCTCCAGGATCAGCCTCTGGGACACATCACTTGATACCAGCTGCCAACTAAACATCAACCTATTGATTGCTAACTGTGGGTCCTGTGGGTCCGATGATCCAGCCAGCTTTCTGTCCACCTTACAGTCTGTTCATCCATCCCGTTTTTCCTTAGCTTGCCTGTGAAAATATTGTGGGAAACTGTATCAAAAGCCATGCTAAAAATCAAGGTACACTACATCCACTGGTCTCCCCACATCCACAGAGCCAGTCATCTCATCGTAAAAGGCAATCAAGTTAATCAGGCATGACTTGTCCTTGGTGAATCCATGCTGACTGTTCCTAATCACCTTCTCCTCCAAGTGCCTAGAAATGGTTTTAAAAACCCTTCGTCAAACTGAGGAAGCATCTGAAGTTGGTGTGTGCTCTTCCTGGATGGAATGAATATTAAAGAAGCCAGAGGCTCATTTGTGAAAAGTGTTTTGTAAATTCACTTTGAGGATCAGGACTGAGAGATTGGAGAGAGAGTGGTTTTCTTGTGAGAAATGTGCCCCCACTGGCACATTCTCTGGGTGTTCTTGTCTTTAATAGATTCACTGGGCATTCTTGTCTTTAATAGACTTCCAGTATGCATTCATTCTGATGTGCAGTTATTGCGTGGTCTCTCCTAAATATTTTCCATCAGAGCATTTGGTGCACTGCATGAGATATATAACATTTCTGGAGGTGCAGCTATAAGATCCAGGAATGCTGATGGTTCTGTTGTGGGGTGTAGTAATTGTGGGGGCACTGGAGATATGTTGGCAGGTTTTGCATTTCTTGTCATGGCATGATTTGGATCCATTTGGTGGGTTTGGGGCTGTAAGAAGTTTGCTTCTGGTGATGAGGTTAGTGAGGTTTGGTGCTTACTTGAATTTACAAAACACTTTTCACAGACGAGCCTATGAACTTCACTTCGTCACCCTCTTTGATACAAAAACTCATGGGCTCCATATAGACATTGGAATTATGACACACTATAACCTGCCTGACATTTGACTCCCCAGGTACCTCTCCACTTTTACTTAATACATCCTCCCAGCCTGTCTCTCACCCCTGATGCCTCAATTTACATTTTCAATGACTGACTTTCTTGCCTGCATACCAGCCAGGCATTGATCTGCAGGATCCACCTACGCCTTCCTGGGCCCTTTCCCTTGATTCTAAGGATTGAAGAGAACACCACCTGAACCCCCATCTCCATTGTTGGCACTGAATTTGGACGCAGCCCCTATACCTTTATTCCGGGCAAGCACAACACTCAGACCGACCACAACACCTGCCAGTTGATAATAGATGAATTTATTGATACAGAACAATATCAAAAAAAGCAACAATACAAACAATCAACCAATTCTATATCTACCAACTCTTGGGCTGTCATCAGTGTCAAAGTACACCTGGTCAGGATGCAGGCTCCACTCTGAGGCTCTTTCTCTTAGGTGTCAGCAGTGTGGAGGTGGGGTGCCAAGGCCCACAGCTCCCCTCCAGTGGGGTGGATGAGACGGGCTGCTGGTATGTCCTCAGTCCATGGTGGCCTTGGCGACCCTTCCCGGGGGACAGGAAGGCTGTCACTGGAAGGAACCTGCAAGCTGCAGTCCCCACAGCACCAAACCTGGACTTGAGTGGAAGCATTGATGGTGAACGGTCCTGCCTGGGCAGAAACCTCACAGGTGCAAGCAGAGGTAGCGGCAGTGGCAGTGGCTCTGGCATTGCAGCATCCTGTAGCGATTTCCCTGAATCTCTTAATCTGCCTCTTCTGTCTTACTGCCCTTCCTCCAAGCACAGTTCCCTAGTGAACTTGCCTGGAAGCTGGCCTGTTTACTGTTTCTTGGCCCCAAAGGCTTCCTTTTCCCCTGCTTTCTGAGCTGAAAGGCTCTCCCCTCAGAGTGTGTGGGAGGGGGGCAGGGGGTGGCAAACTGACTTGCTGCTGCCCCTGTTTGCTGGCTCCCTTTTATATCCTGCTGGGCCTGGACTGGCTCCACCCTCTTATTAGGGCTTCTGTTAGCCACAGGCAACAATCACTCAGCAATAAGCAATCACTCAGCTAGCAACAGTCCCAGCTTCTCAGAGCACATGCCCAAAACATACACAGCTCACCAAACAAACATTCAGCAAGCCAAAGGCACAGGCAGCCCTGGATCACTTCCCTTCCCTGAGCAGGATCTGGTGCCTGGCTTCTCTTCCCCTTTCCCATCCTCCTTTTGCTCCCAGAGAACTCCCTGCCATGGGAGCTAAAAGCAGACTCCTTTTTAATGAAAACAGTCTCACCTAATTCGATGCCTTCCCCAGGACCTGGGGCTGCAAATAATCACAACACGTATCAGGAGACCCATAATAGAAATGCAAGAGTTAGCAGCTCTGTTTACAGCACAGCAAACTGCAGGAGTGAAATGGTAGCTGGGAGCAGTTTACCTAAAATTTGTCGGCCTGGGTTGAAAAGGAAAGTAAATTAGTCTAAGTGGAGTGCTGTGCTAACGCAGTTAGACCACTTCTGGTACTCAAGTTTACCACGCCACATGGACATACCCATATTTTTGGAGGTCAGAATATGCAGAGAGGTGGAAGATTTCATTGATCCATCTTGTTTTCAGCATCCCATCAGGCTGAACATATGAACTATATTTAATTAAGTCCAAACTGCTTTTTTCCTGAGTGGGTGCAGAATAGGGTCTGTGCGGAACAGCACCGTTTCATTTTGACTTCCATTTTGCCGTTTTGAAGGGACAGTGTTTCATTTTGCTATTTTGAAGCACTGTTCCATTTAATTTCATTGAAACTGTTTCACTGTTTCGATGCTGTTTCGATGCGTTTTGACATTTCGCCCATAGTCTATAATGGGAAATCATGAAAATACCTATAACTTTGCCATTTCCTGCCTGAGTCAGATGAAAATTGCAAAGATGGTAGCCACTTCGGAGGGCATGATGCCTACCATGTTTCAAGGACATAGGTATAGGGGCTTTTGGGAAACTGCACCTCAAACTTTTCAAAGCAAAACTTGTATCACTTGCCGGCAGCAGTAGTTTGCTGCACACGGATCAAGGGGCCTGTGCCCCCTGAGAGGGCTGGGGGCTGTGTCAGACTCCTACCAGGGGGGATGGCCCCCTGGATCTCCATGCAGGTTGACATCATGCTGCTGCTGCCGGCT
Source organism: Alligator sinensis (assembly GCF_000455745.1). NCBI lineage: Eukaryota > Metazoa > Chordata > Crocodylia > Alligatoridae > Alligator > Alligator sinensis. Next base: position 1,077,077 of record NW_005842376.1, read on the forward strand.
GGGGCTAGCACTTGAGTCTGCCCAGTGCTTGGCGTGGACTGTGCCAGGCAGGCTCGGGTGCTGGCACTAACCCCAGCTGGCAGCAACAGCCTGCTATCATCCCACATGCAGATCCAGGGCCCCGCACCCCCAGGGAGGGCTACAGGGCTGTGCCAGACTCTTCCCAGGGGGCGTGGGCCCCGCATCTGCACATGGGATGACAGCAGGCTGCTGCTGCCAGCTGGGACCGATGTTTGGTGCAGCCTGCACTGAGTGCCAGGAAGACTGGTGCTGTCATCCCACATGCAGATCTGGGTGCCCACACCGACACTTCCTGGGAGGAGTCTGGCACAGATCTGCAGCCCTCCCAGGGGGCTTGGGCCCCCGGATCTGTGTGTGGGATGACAGCAGGCTGCCGCTGCTGGCTCAGGCCAGTGGCAGCACCAGTCTTCCCAGCGCTCAGTGCGAGCTCTGCTGAGCACCAGTCTCAGCTGGTAGTGGCAGGCTGCTGTCATCCTGCATGCATATCCAGGGGACAATGCCTCCCAGGGGGAGTCTGGCACAGCCCCACAGCCCTCCCAGGGGGCACAGGCCCCTGGATCTGTGCGTGGGGTTTCAGCAGGCTGCTGCTGCTGGCTGGGGAAATACTCCATAGCCACCAGCATCATCAGCTGGCAGCAGCAGCAGCCTGCTGTCATCCTACATCATCCAGGGGCCTGCACCCCCCAGGAAGAGCTGGGGGAACTGAACAGAGAGCTGGGGGAAAGTTCAGGGAGCTGAGAATCCAACTGGGACCTGGGGGAACGTTCAGGGACCGGAAAATTTCCCCATCTCCTGGTTCGATTCCCCCAGCTTTTCCCCGGAGGCATGGGCCCCCAGGTCTGTTTGGGGTTTCAATAAGCTGCCATTGCAGGCTGGGGCTAGCGGTAGCACTGCAGTCTTCCTGGAACTTGGCATGGGCTGTGCTGAGTGACTGCCGCTGGCTCCAGCCTTCAGCAGCAGCCTGCTGAAACCCCATGCACAGATTGAGCGCCCGTGCACCTTGGGAAGAGCTGGGGAAGCTATCAGAGAGCTGGGGAAAGTGATCAGAGAACTGGGGAATCGAACCAGGAGCTACATGTCAGTATCAGAGCAGTCCTTCCCCCTTCCTCTTCTTAGTTTCTGTTTAGCTGCAAGCAAGCCCAGCTTCAAAACTCAAAATGTTTAGAATTTTTTAAAACATTTTGAGTTCCCTCATTTTGTTTCGAAGCTGTTTTGAAGCCTTTTGTTTCATTTCAATTTCGCTCTTTCAAGCTCAAAACAGCTTCAAAAATGGAACACCCTTTGAAATCTCGCACAGCCCTAGTGCACAGAGCTTTGAACTGTGTTAAACTGCTATGGATAAGATACCACAGGTCCTGGGACTATCTCCACAGGGTGACCTGGAGTGGCTATGCATAGCAGCTTTGTCAGGTGGAGTTTGCTGGGGTTTTAGTGCAGGGTGAATTCAGGTGCAAAAGCTATAAGATCTAGAAGTGAGATGGACATAAAGGCCAGGGAGGTTTCTTTGCCTTGTAATTTCACTTCTAATTGACTAGCAATTGCTGATGCAATGAAATAAATAGAACAGACAATTACAGGTAATGTGCTGTTTACAGGTCTGAGCCACATTATAGTTGTAGCTAAAGAATGTGTAACCATATAAAAATGGCATGATTCATTTTGTAATTGCCCTATGGTTATCTTTAGCTCACAGAGAATGTGGCAAATATACTTTAAGCTGTTAGGGAGGGGAAAAAAACAGGAACTCTTTATAGTTGTTATTAACAAGCAATTACCAAAGATCCTGGTATGTGTTTCCTGTAATATTACAGCACCATTTTTTTGTAATAGCTGAAGCTCCTAAAAAGATACTCTATGACCCTGCATTAGCTGTAGCTGTATAGGAAAAGTGCATTTCATAATCAAGTCTACTGATATTATTGTCTCTGAAAGTACCTGAAGACTGGGATGGCCAATTCCCTTCAATCTAAATATACCTGTCAAAGTCCTCTTTAATAACTGTAAACATAAAATGGGAATGGCATGACTTAGGTTGTATCTCAATAGGAGACATGGCCAATATTTTGCATGGACTTGTTGGCTAGTCTAAATTTAGAATAAAAATATTCCATTGCATTCTAACAGACATTTGCACTATAAAGACAGCCTATAATGGAACCCATTCTTATAGGAATATTTAATATGATATCAATGGCTTTCAGTATTGTACTTACCTGATGATACATGATAACAAGCAATTCTAAGACTTCTGATGAAGACTGAATTGCACATGTGGACAAATGGGGCCCATAGCTGAAGAGCCCTATGCATGTTATTGGGTAGCCCTGAAAGTCCAGGGCAAATGGGCCAGCTGCATGAACGTTCAGCAAGTCATCATGCTCTACTCATAACTGCAGAGGGACACATTGCTACATCCATGCCTCCTGCCTTTCTCCCATGGGATAGCTTGTACCCTGGGGAAGGGGAGGGGAGGGGAAGATACTAGAGGAAAGCATCCTTGCACTCTTGAAAACACAGGGAATTCTAGTTCTGTGCACAATCTGGGACTTCTTTCAGGATAACGTGAATATGTTGGTGTGGGTTGCTCAGGAACCACTAGGAAGAATTCCAGGCAAGTCGAGCAGAATTCTTTCCCAGTGGTCATGATGCTGTGTCCATTTCCTATTACAACTGGGCAACATTTTTCAGCTGTTCTTTTTTCATTAAAAAAAAACCAAACAGATTTAAATTGACCAAAACATTTCACTGAATTGTTCCCATTACAAAAACCTAACACAAAATTTCGAAAAAAATCAAAATCTGTATTTTTTGGTATTGTCTAAAAAGCTTCAGTTTGAAATCTACTTCCATTTTATTTTAGGAACTTTATTTTGGGAAAATAAAGTTGAAAATGCTCAAAAGTGAAATAGAGGAAATGACATTTCAGCTCAACCCCAAACAGCTTGTTTTTTACATTTTAGTTCACTGAATGTTGACAGATTCATCTCATTCCCCTCCAGGTTTTTCATCACCAAGAGCAGGCTTAAAAGTCACTTATATGCACAGATATGGGGCAGCGCACAGGATCAAATCTAAACCTGCTTAAATGGGTACATTGGAATTTTTCCTGCAAAAAAATTATCTCATTATTTGAAAAGAAACAAGTAGCACTTTGCAGCCTTAAGGGATGTACACTCTTTTGTTGGTTTAGGCCAATAGTACTCAACCTTTTGCACCTGCAAGCCAGATGAATGACGCGAGGCCAGTCCACAGGCCAGATTCAGGGGATCAATGCCTGGACATCACCTGAATGTTACCTCTCACTGCCTGGATTGGGTCCATGATCTTGGCTCCTGCCTTGTGCTGCCCAGATCAGGCCCTGTGTGCCCAGATTACACCTCATGCTGCCCCATCTAGTGCACCTGGATAGGCACCAATTTGGCAGCATGTGAGTGGAAATTCATGCTGTCAGTGCTCTCCCATTGCCAAGTTTATGGAATTGTGGGGAGCCTAGCAGGCTGGATGACATGGCTTTGTGGGCCGTCTCTGTCCCACTGGCTAGGGATTGAGTACCTTTGGCTTAGACTGTGAAGCAATTCTTCACTGTCACATCTCCAAAAGAATACACAACATGATAACCCCACTTAGATTACAGTAAGGTGAATATACCTTTTAGACTTTACTGCGTTAAGTGAATATGTCAGATTGATGGACTGATGTTTCTAAAGAGGATACTCCACTACTGGTAGAAGTACTGAAATTGGCTTTTACACTTCATTTGTTACCATCTACTATACAACAGTATGTCTGGGAATCAAAGAGTTTTCATTCTCCTTTTTCTCAGTCTAACTGTGATGACTGCCTCTGAAGAGAATGTCACTTTGTCATTAATATTATAGGAACAAATTTATCAGTGGTGCTAACTTCACTGGCTTCACGGAGTCAGACTAAGGAGGAGTCTGGTGAATGGTTTCTGAGCAAAGGATTATTGGCACCATGGATTTCATAGCAAATATTTCAGCCAGGGTATTAACAGACATTGCCAGATGAAGTGAATCAGCTGTTCTGGAATGTGTCCCACACTTGGAGTACCCTTCTGCAAATGGGGAGACCCCCCCAGTTTGACTTCTAGCAGAGGAATACATGGGGAACCCAGGGTTTCCCTGTTTGCAGAGAGGCATCCCAAGTCCAAATGAGTGTCTCTATAAAAGAGGAAACCCTGGGTTTCTCCATTCGCAGAGATGGACACTCCTGTGTTAGCAGAGAACCCTCAGGTTCCCTCTATTGTGGAAATGTGCACCTGAAGTTGAACTCAATCTAGGGCCAATCATCTGACTGGCAGTTCAAGCCCAAGGACTGCCCCAAAGTGTCAAACTTGCTCTGGTGAGGTCCCTGTGTTGAGGCTGCCAATTAGCTAATTGGTGGTCCCGGCTCTGGGACTGCACCAGAGTGTCTACACACACCCAGGGAATCCCGACTGAGGGAACCCAGGCAGGCGCTCTAGGGCCTTCAGGGGTCTGATCCTAATTGCCTTGAGAATTCCTATTCTCAGGGCACTCAGTATGGACTTCCCGAAGCTCTAGGAATGCCTGCCTAGGGTAACTGGAGAGCTCTCGGCTGTCTGCACTTTTCCACCTTGAAGCAAACAGACATCAGCTGCAAGATAGAAACACAAAATCATACCACCAGAGCCATCCCTAGGTATGGTGAATCAGAGCGACCACCCTGGGCTCTGTGCTTTGGGAGGGCCCTGCGGAGTGGCCACGGTCCCTCCTGTGGAGCGGCCACAGCCCCTCCTGTGGAGCTTTCCTGGAGCTGGAAACTCAGTCCCATGCCGCAGAAGAAGAATGGAGAACCCTCCCCTGCCGCTGCCTTTGCGGGGGTACCATGGCTCCACACAGTCCCAAGGGGGCCTGGCACAGGCTGAATCTGCTCCAGGCCCCGCACCCCACTAGGGTTGACTCTGTATACCACCAATGGCACACCCACAGATGTTAGGCATTTTTGGCACAACAAGGGGATGGGTGCCTGTTTGCTTGGCCTTTGTACTGCCATAAATATTTTTATGGCAGCACAAAGGCAGCATCTGTTTAACCTCCCAGTGAACTGTACTTGCATTCCAGGTGTGACCAAAATATGACTGACAAGGTGGATTAGACTAAGAACATTCAAGACTTCTTCCTGTAAAATGTTCTCCATCTCACGAATACAAATGGTATTCGTGATCAGGTCATTCATATAGACACACATACGTATATATACACATACATACACACACACACATATATGAACGTATATTACATACACACACATATATACGCACACACACACACATATATATATACACATATAAATATACACATATATCTATACACATACATATATATACACACATACACACACACATATCCATACACACACACACACACACACACACATATACATACATACATATATATATATATTTTTTTTTTACCTGAGTGATGTCCAATTTACTTCTTATTACTTTCCAGTAGACTTTCCATCATTATGAAACCACTGAATTATATTTTACAAAGCAGAGTCTCTTACTCTTCTGTACTGAGAGTAAAAATTGACAGGGAATCCAGCACTAATACCTGCGTTGCCCAGACTACCATTTTCCACCTTCAAAAGTCCCACTGGCCATTTTTTTAATGCGCTTTGGACAATTTTCAACCCACTAAGTCCAATATATACACGCCTGCCTATGACACATACCCTCAAGAGAACCCTGCAGTTTGAAATGTTTATTCTGGTCTTGTCTGAAAGTTTGATTGATACATTCAGTGCCTACTGTATAAATGCCTTCCCTGAAATTAATTTCATGGATGGCAATTAAAGCTGGTTGGAATATAGATGGTAATTATAGCTGGCTGGAAAAGAAATAGAAGTTTAGTTTTATTTATAATTTTAAACAGTTTCATTTAGATGAAACATTTTAGACAGTTTTAAGAATTCTTTTAATATGAACCAAGACTCCTTTCCACTCCTCCTCCTCTCACCCTCTTTAGTTGCTATCTCTTCATCCTTTCTCTCTTGTCAACTCTTCTGTAAAATAGGATAACTACTTTTGGTAAGTGTTTTTTTGCACATGTCATCCTTTGGGAACTGAGTTTGACTTTGCTCTGGCTAGCACATGGACATCCAGAGTTCTACCTCAGCTATAACCCAACACCACTGTAGCTACAAAAGTATGAAGGCAGCAGTCTCTCACTGACTTAAATAGCTGAACTGTCTATGGTTACTATGTCTTGGCAAGAATTAATTTGTAGGTTTCCTCTGAGACATAAATAAAGTGCTTCACTTGTCTAATTTTTAAAGTGTCCATCCAAGTAAAAATACGCTCCTACTCTGACTTTGAACAAAATCCTTAGGGGTTGTATGAGGGAAAATACCCTAAGCCTGATTCATTAGTGCTCTCTGGCTACTTCCTTTTGTACAGCAGATTCAAAGCAGCTGCATGGCCCAATGAAAAACCTCACAAAAGAAGAGCCTACCCGTCAGTTACAAAGCTAGGCTCTTCCCTTCCTCCCAGACCCTTGAAAGAACTCCCAGTGAAAGAAAATATATGTGTAGCCTAGGTAGTACACGATTATGTACTCCCCTCACCAATTGAAGGCAATGTTAGCAGGGCAGGTGCGCTGTGGAATGAAACTGCTGGCTGCATGCAGTTTCCCACCTTCCCCTATAGAGCCAGATCAAGACACTCAATAACTTAGCTATGTACAAATTTATTAAAACACATATAAAAGAGTTAAAATAGAACGTATATACAAAGGACCTGGGAACTATGTGCAATATATATATACACACATACATATATATATATATACACATATATATATATATATATACACACACACACACAACTCTGTGCAAATGTGTAATGCTCTGGGTACAGGTGCCTGGGTACAGGTGAGGGATCTGGGAAACAAAGGGTCTTCATAAACATCATGCAATCTTGTACGCTAGTGAAATACTAATCTACAAAGCATGAGGCAAAGGGTTCACAAAATATGAGGCACAGAAACATTGGATGAAAAAGCTAGATCTCTAAAAGGAACAAAAGAACAGCCCTTTTTGTCCTGGGACAGTGGCAATGCCCCAAAGATAGGAGGGAGAAAGATCCCCAGGGCCCTTCAGGTTCCCTGCTACCCAGCTTGAATAGCCCAAGAAGGGGAACCCTCAAGACCCCGAGGAGCCCTTTCCCTTCGGGGCTTTCCCTTCGGCTGCTAGTCCCAACTGATGGGGGGGAGTCCCTCCTCCCCTGTGGGAATCCCTCTTCCCAGGGCAACTCACAATTCTCTGGGCCCGATGAAGCTGTGCTCGTTTTCCTGGGTGAGGTGTTTCCTCCCTCAGCAGTAAAGTCCCAAGCTGCTCATGGCTCTTTCTAGCCTGGGCTGTCTCTAGACCCTGTGCACCGTCCTGTTCACCGATGACCCTTCTATGCTGCATGTCCGGTCTTGTGCCAGGGGTTGGAGACCTGAGCTGCCTTATGCACCAGAGTCTCAGTCTGCTCCCGGACCCTCCATGCACCACCTGTGCACCATGTTCTGGCTTCATGTCGGGGGTTAGAGACCCAAGCGACCTTGAGCAGCTCCTGGATCTCAGTCCACTCCCACTTCCCACCATGTTCTGGCTGTGCACTGACTGCCTGGCCTCATGCCAGGGGTTGGAGACCCGAGCCACCTCATACAGCTCCCAGGGTCTCAGTCCCTCTCGGACGGTCCATGGGCCGGCTGTGCACCACTCACCATGCTCCCTTGCAGCAGGGCTGGGGACACAGCCACTTTGCTGCTCCCTACCTGATGAAGAGGCTTTGGACTCTTCTGGGGCAACAGCTCCACCCCGCTGGCCAGCTCTTCTCAGCTGCCTTCTGTGTCCCATGCCACAGCCACCTGCGTGCCGAGCATGCTGCCCTATTATTCTCTTCTGGGGCTCTGCTCCAGATTGAAAATGGACCAATCAAAAGAGGGGGGTTAGTCCCCTCTCAGGTCCGGCTGCGTAGGGGCGAAGAAAGCATCTCCCCTGCCATCTCCTGATTGGTGAGAATGCCCTACCAATCGCTTGGAGTCTTTCCGAGTTGGCAAGCCAGGCTGCTGCCAGCAAGCTGTCACACATGTAAAAACTTCAAAGCAGTTAAATGTATAACTGAAAAAATTTAGACACATATCAAAGGAAATGATGCATCATTCTCAGAAAGTGCTGAAATTGTTTGAGCCAATGCCAAATACTAGTGCACATCTTGATGTTTTGTCCATAATAGAATAACTTTGCAACTCTAAGACTGGAAATCACCCATTATTTTAGTTCATCTCCAGGTGTAAAAATGAAATTTTGCACAACAATGGAGCTAGGATGCCACGTCCTCCTTAACTGAAAGGACAGCAGTGGACCCAAGAGACAAGATTCTCTTTGAAGGCACCACCTGATCCTGTGTCATTTGTTAAAGAGTTCATCATTCCCCTGGATTTAATTTTTTGTTTCACAACTACCTTTTTTCCACTGACAATGGGGACTGTGAAGTTTTCTCAGTTTTGACACCAAGAAATATACATATAGACAAGTAGCACTGTTTATCAGCAATAAGGATTTTTTTACTTTGTCGCTATCTGCTGTTGTCCTGGACAACTGAGGACATCTATATATCAGAAAAAGATCCTGCCTGCTTGATCATTATTTTTATGTATTCCAAGACTTTAACAATTTCCTTTAATTGTTCAGTTTATAAGAAATTTCACTCACATAACAGAAAGGTGAAACTGAAGCTTGATTGAAGCTTGATTTGTTTGATTGAAACCATTGATGATTCCCTTCCACAAAAAAAATCTTACATTGTAGATCCCAAAACCCTACTACCACAGTAGATACCAAACAGAGTCCTCTTAGTTTCATTTTATGAGGGAAATAGACCCTAATAAAGATCCTTTTTTTTGTTAAACACCTTAATTATTTGCATTGTGCTTATTTGCTATTTAATTTTAACTTTTGATTCCTCCAGTGTTTACTGTTTGAGGGCAAACGTGTTTGGAACAAGTTGTAGTAACCAAATCTTTACATTTTGAGAACACCAAATCAATATGATAATATCTCTCCATGGGAAACAATGCTTCATCTCTTCAAATATTCCCACTGGAAACTAGCAAATAGTGAAACCATAATTTTTCAGAATAAATGCTTCCTACCTATGAAGATACTTTTTATGAGAACATTTTTTAAACTACTATTCTGGTTCTGCAGAAAGTGCCTGTTAATATCTAGCTGACACCACAGAATTAATGTTTTCCATTTATAGACTGACCCTTTGTGTTGAAGAAAAATTTTAAAATAAGTGATGCTGCATAATAAAACAGGAACATTGGAGGGGAAAGTAGGGCTAGAACCAGGTCAGTAGCTAAAGGGCTAGATCTCTACCAAGTTGTGGGAGGTCTGATCTTTGTCCCTTTATAGAAATGTGACATTAATTAAGTATTCAATCTTCAAAAAAATGTCCTGAAACTGCAAAGCCCCTTTATACTTGTTTCCTTGGACCAACTGTAAATGAATGAATGCCAATGCTGTTATATTAAAATAAAGGCTATAATCAGTAGTTTTGTCTATCAGTATACATATATTGCGATAGTGTGGCAATGAGTACATAAAGATATCTCACATTTCTTAATGGATTTCTATCCTCACAACAGGTTTGCGAAGTAGGGATGCATTACTATATTATTTTTATAAGAAGGGCATTTGAGATGCAGGGTAGACCATACAACATATCATGGTCACACAGGAAGCTTGTAGCTAAGCCATGTACTGAACTCAAGTCTCATGCCTTCCATTCCTGTCCCTTGGTCAGATACCTTCTTCCATTCCTGTCCCTTGGTCAGATACCTTCTTTCTTTTATTCCATTTGGATTACATATTAAAGGACCATTTTGTGGATCTCATCTGTGCCTTGCCAAACCATTATATGCAGAATTAAAGTGCTGGTTGCATAACTCACATATGTAAGGCCATTATGTAATCATTTCATTAACTCTTCAACAACATTCTTTTCACAAATCTAGTAAGTGTGTTTCTAAGTACTTGAGCTAAGGAGCTCCATAATAATGTCACCTAGCTCAGAGAAAGAGGTCAACAGTTCATCTTCTAAGTAGAGGTGCAACCTGGGAAACTGATGAACTAGGAGCCATGAAACACAATGTAGTCTTTTAACAAATATATTACACAAAGGGATACGTTCTGTTTTAATAGTTATATAATATTTATATCTATGTGTGTGTTTGTTTTAGCTCACAGAACAGACTGTTTTAACTTGAATTCTTTTATTTGAGCCTTTACTTGTATGGCTGTCTAAATCCACTCTTTAATATTCAGTTATTTGTCCAAAAGAATGCATTTTTTGTGGAAAAATAATTTGAAAAGATAAAGGCAGAGATGAATATAGAAGTTTGTGACAGAAGGAATATTGCTAGGCATATTTGGATTTTTCTTCACTGGAAAGATTAAATCCTAGAAGGTGTTGTCAAAGAATCAGGGTGGAAATTTTAGCCACTTTAGCCACTTCTTTCAACCAATACTGAAGTCGAGACTGAGGTTGCCAATTAATATAAAAGGCTTTTCCTCATTTCAGTTCTGTGAAATGAAAAGTACATGCCTTCCATCTGAAAAACCATGAGGCTAACCACCAGCTCAACATTACATGGTCCGAGACCCCACTATCTCAAATGTGCAAACCCAGTTTACCTTGGAATCACCCTCAGTCAAACCCTCTCATACAAAGAACACATCATGAAGACAAAAGCAAAGTTGAACACTCAGAACAACGTTCTGTATAAGCTCACCAACTCAAAATGGGGAGTTAGCCCCTTAGCAATCTGAACCACTGCTCTGGCTCTCAGCTTCTCTTCTGCTGAGTGTCATAACCCAAAGGTATGATTTTGTGCGTGCTTCGGCACTAGAATTATACCCGCTAAATTGCAGCTTTGTTGCACGGTGGAGTTTTCTGCTGCAGAGGAGAACCCCGGTGCAAGGGAGAATTTCCAGCCAATTTGTAGCTTCCTTTGCAGGGTGCATTGCTCAAGTTGCAAGAGAAATGCACGGTGCAAAGGAGTTCCTGCCACCCGCATGCAAATTTGTTCCCTGCTATTGGCTAGTTCTAAATTATTCCCACGTGGCGGCTAACGATTGGCCTACTAGCCGTATAAAAGGCTTGAGTGGTTTCCACCCAAGTCGAAGAGGACTCCACATCCATCTCGTGGGGACTCTGGGTACACGGCAGGGTAATAGAAACCCTGTGTGAGATTCAGAGGAGTTTGGTGACCTGATCCATTGCCCACCTCTTTCTGTCTTCAAGCGATAATTTTTTATAAGATGTATCTACGAAGTTTCTATTTCGGTGGCGTGCTTGTCCAGGGCATCCGGAGCTCTGTTTCCGTGGAGCCTAGCAAACTCCACGTGATTGTTCGTGTTGTTTTGTCTGTAACTGCAACTCAAGCAAGTTTTCCAGCCTGCACTGCAACCATCTCCGGTGTAAGTAAACAATCTTTAAATCTACCATTACGAGTCCATGCCTAATTCTAGCGTGTTGCCCGTTCTCTCCGACCCCGCGTGCCCGGGCTGCTGGCCACAGCCCGCGCAGAGCACAAAAAGGGCCCGGATCACTCCCGGCCCGCACATGGCGACGAGGATGGGATCAGGAGAGAACCCGCTAGAGCTAGAATTAGTTAA
>NW_005842376.1:1089134-1089382 GCF_000455745.1 Alligator sinensis
TAAGATATGCGCTGGAGAGTGAGGAACCGGGGCCAATCGGCTGGTTCTCCCCTTGCATGGTAATGTCTAGATTGAGGGGTCGTGAGCTCCGCGAAGATGCGGAGACGGAGGAATGCACCACGGATGAGAGGGTGGCCCTACGGTATGACAAGGGGGGAGAATTGAGTACAACTTTAACTGATTTGATGAATAAAAATCTAAGTTTAAAAGCCCAGCTGCGTGTGGCTGGTCCAGCGGTTGGAGAAGCA
>NW_005842376.1:1091048-1107157 GCF_000455745.1 Alligator sinensis
GCAAACAAGTGCCCTATTAGCCATATAAGAGGCTTGAGCGGTTTCTGCCCAAGCCGAAGAGGACTCCACATCCATCTCGTGGGGACCCTGGGTACACGGCAGGGTAATAGAAACCCTGTGTGAGATTCAGAGGAGTTTGGCGACCTGATCCATCGCCCACCTCTTTCCGTCTTGGAGCGATAATTTTTTATAAGACGTATCTACGAAGTTTCTATTTCAGTGGCGCACTTGTCCAGGGCATCCAGAGCTCTGTTTCCGTGGAGCCTAGCAAACTCCACATGATTGTTCGTGTTGTTTTGTCTGTAACTGCAACTCAAGCAAGTTTTCCAGCCTTGCACCACAACCATCTCCGGTGTAAGTAAACAATCTTTAAATCTACCATTACGAGTCCATGCCTAATTCTAGCGTGTTGCCCGTTCTCTCTGACCCCGCATGCCCGGGCTGCTGGCCACAGCTCGCGCAGAGCACAAAAAGGGCCCGGATCGCTCCTGGCCCGCACACTGAGTATGCATTCCCTTTATGGGAGAGATCCATACACAGTAAGCACCTTGACCCTATTATGAATGACAGCTGCTGATGCATCACAGGATATCTGAAGCCTACCAGCCTAAACAGCATGTACCTGCTGGCTGGCATTGCTCTTTCTAACATCAGAAGAGCAGTGGCCAGCAGGATAGAATGATCAAGACAAACTGAAGATGTGAGACAAGTGGGCGACTGGTGCCTCCTGACTCTGCGGGGGCACCAGCAGGGCACAACCGCAGGGGGTCCCCCATTGGCCAGCCAGCAACCGAGGGGCGGTCCCCCAGCAGCTGGTCACTGAGTGTGCCAATGGCACAGTGGAGGAGTCAATTTCAGGTTGGGGGCACTAGTGCTCTCTGTGCTCCCCTACCAGCCAGAGTGCTCGCTGTCAGGGGGTGCACCAGCACTCTCGGGGCGGGGAGGAACACATGGACCCCTACACATTGCCTATGGTGAGACACTCAATGTATTACATCCCACAGCACACAAATGTCTGAAGTCACTCAGGAGCTTCCTCACCAGCACCCAAACTTGTGATGCCACACCCAAGGAGACAAAACTGCAGGTGTTGAATGAGAGGCTGAAGAAAACACCTGACAGTGGAAAAATGAGCATTCCAGTATCTGAGGTCTTACTGCCAAGGGCTGATGAACCATGGCAAAAGTGATGATGTCGCAACTGCCTACATACCGGAGTTGGACGCTCCAAGAAACTAATGAAAAAGTGAGCCTATACCATTGGTTCAGCCACCTGTGACTGTGGCTGTACCTGCTGTAATGCCCACTGCAGGAAGGCACATGTACAATGAAAGAGCACAAGAGCACCATGTGTACAATACAACAAAGTACAATAAATGAGCACAAGCATATGTAACAAAAGGCATTTTTACATGTGCTCCAGGGTGGGTGCAGCTCTGAGAGCTACCCTAATTAAAGCACCTGGAGTGTCTCATGTATCTGTGTTCCCGCATTTCAAATGGCGGCAGGGGCACTTTATCTAAAACTTGAACGAGCTTTAGTTAAAGTGCCTCGGCCACTGTTTTGAAGTGTAGGGACACTGATACATGAGATGCAGAGACTGGCTGTAGAGCACTAATTACCATGCTCCAGCAGATTCAATTAATTGAGTCTGCTCCAATGAGCTGTAATTACAGCAGGTCAGAGCAGCCTCCCAGCTCACGTACAGGCACCCAAAATGGTCAAATGTGATGTAGAGATATGAAAAGGAGAGATTTCTGTAATTGAAATCCTGGTTTCAATGCAAGTTTTTCTATTAACTTTACTAGAGCCAGGATTTCATCCCTTTTTACTATGCAAATTAAGTCTGATGATACCAGAGTCTCACTGGAAACAAATTTAACTGTCATGATTATTTTTCATACTTTGTCATTGCTAATAAAGTTAATTCTGATTTTAAAAGCTCATGTCTATCTGAGATGAAACAGAATATAAATCTTTGGTCTGTTCGGTCTTAAGTTTGTATCAAGTTGAGTATGCTGTAATTAGATAAGAGCCATCTGTGCTCTGTCTTTTGGACCACAGGCCTACCAAGAAACCAGTCTGCTTCTTATTTGGTCACCCAGATATCTTCCAGTAGTTTTTATAGTTAATGGGCTACGTAGGTTTCTGTCCCAAGCCTCCTTCCTGGGCTTGTCTACATGTCCATATTAATGTGAAGCAATAAACTCCACAGCACGGAGTTGATTGCTCCTGGTGCACCATTTGCATATGCACTTGGGACAGCAGCATGATGAGCCAGGTTGGAGTAGCTCAGGGCTGCTTCCCCAGATTCACTGTGCTGCAGGGGAGCTGGCTAGGGCACAAGGGTGCTTCAGTCCAGGACTAGCTGGCAAGCAGCCCCCACACTGAAGCACTCTCATGCCCTAGACAGCCAGGGCAGTGTCTATAAATGTGCTGCTGTGGAGTAAAAAACTCTGCAGCAGGATAGTACTTGCATCTACAGGTACTATGCTGCTGCAGAGTAAATTAGTTTACTCCAGGCTAATTGGGGTGCATGTGTAGACACTCAGTGTTTACTGAACAACTAATTAGTCTGCTGTATAATAAACATTTTGTGTAGATGCACTCTCTGTTACCAGATTTACACCTAAAAAGATATCTAGGGAAAAATTACAGTATTATCTCATTATAATTCTTTACCCCATATGTTATGGATAAAGCTGAATGAATTAAGCTAATGAATTCATTCTGAAATACAAAGAAAAGGCATTGACAGCATGTAAGAGTTCTCAGACATCTTATGCCACACTCCTCCTTTTATGACTATCAAGAGAAAAAGAAAAATAAGGCTGACTCGGTGACATGCTGGGTGCCTATACACAAGTGTGGAGGCTGCTCTGACATGCTGTAATTACAATGCATCAGAGCAGACTCAATTAATTTAGTTTGCTGGAACGTGGTAATTACAGCGCTTCAACCAGCCTCCGCGTTTTTTGTATCAGTGTCCCCGCACTTCAAAATGGCAGCCAGGGCACTTGAACAAAAGTTCATCAAACAAGCTTTAATTCAAGTGCCTCTGCCACCATTTTGAAGCATGGGGACACTGACACATAAGATGCTGCAGAGCTTTAATTAGAGTGGCTCTCACTCCAATTAAAGCACCCCTCTCATCCCCGGAGCATGTGTAAGAGTGCCTACTGAGACCACTTAAATGCTGTTGACTTCCACTGATGCTCCCCCCTTGCCCATGGACTCCAAAAATTGGGTAATGGTCTAGATATTTAAATATAATCTTGAATTTATGAGACATAAAACAGCAATCAGAATTTCCTTTTTTGTGTGGTTTGCTTCAAAATAGGGGCCAGACACTTGTCTGGTGTAAAGTACTGTTTGTTGCTGATTTATGCCAGCTGAAGATGTTGTCAGTTCCTTCATCGATTCCACCTTGCTCCCAAAATCTTGTCCAAGTCTTATCCAGTGGGATGTACAGTTTATACCATGCTTCTAATAGCATTTCAGAGATTTTTAAACTGCTTCTATCTCTGGTGCTTTGGCAAGGTTCAAAGTGCCCTGTCTCTGGCAGGAGTCAGTCTCATTATCTTCATGCTTCCTTTGTAACCTAGTTCTGAATTACCCTGTGTCCCCTCTGCTAAATGGCTAGTAGATTGCTGAAATACAACAAACAGAGGATAAGCAGCTTGGGTAACTCAAAGTTAAATTATTCAAATACACGCCTATTTCAAATGTAGATAGTTAACACAGAACAACCACGTTACATAGGAATTGTGATTGTACAGAGTTCTAAAGCACCCAATATTTTAGTAAATAAATAGTTTCATAGTTTCATAGTTTTAGGGTCGGAAGGGACCTAATAGATCTTCTAGCCCGACCCCCCGCCAGGGTGGGAGAACAACAAAAAAACCCCTAAAAACAAAAACGGGACTCAAATGAGTCCAGCCAGGTAGGTATCCAGCCTCTTCTTAAAGATCCCCAGGGTAGGGGCCAGCACCACCTCCCTTGGAAGTTGGTTCCAGCTCCTAGCCGCCTTAACTGTGAAGTAGTTTTTTCGGATGTCCAATCTGTACCTCCTCTCCATCAACTTGTGCCCATTACTCCTTGTTATGCCAGCGGGGGCTAGGGGAAACAGCGTCTCCCCCAAACCCTTCTGGTTCCCCCTAGTGAGTTTATAGACGGTCACCAGGTCCCCCCTCAGCCTTCTCTTGTGGAGGCTGAATAGGTTCAGGTCCCGCAGTCTCTCACTGTAGGGTCTGCCCTGTTGTCCCCAGAACATGTGGGTGTCCCTCCTCTGGACCCTCTCCATGTTGTCCACATCCCTCCTGAAATGGGGCGCACAGAACTGGACACAATACTCCAGCTGCGGCCTGACCAGCGTCGCATAGAGGGGGAGGATCACCTCCCTGGCTCTACTCGAGATGCACCTGTGGATGCACGACAAGGTCCGGTTAGCCCTGCCAACCATGACCTCGCATTGTCGGCCCATGTTCATCTTGGAGTCAATAATGACACCAAGATCCCTTTCCGCCTCCGTGCTCTCAAGTAGGGAGCTCCCCATCGTATAAGTGTGCTGCTGGTTCCTACTACCCAAGTGCAGCACCCTGCACTTGTCCGTATTGAAACACATCCTGTTCCTGTTTGCCCACCCCTGTAACCTATCCAGATCCTTCTGCAATCTCTCTCTCCCTGCTAGCGTGCTCACCTCCCCCCAAATTTTGGTGTCATCAGCGAATTTAAACAGGTTGCTTTCCACCCCAACATCAAGATCGCTGATGAAGAAATTGAACAGCGCAGGCCCCAGGACCGAGCCCTGGGGGACTCCACTACCCACCTCCCCCCAAGTCGAGTATGATCCATCCACCACCACCCTCTGAGTGCGACCCTTCAGCCAATCTGCAATCCATCTGACTGTGTAGGCATCTATGCCACAGTCGCCTAGTTTATTAATTAGGATGGGGTGAGAGACGGTGTCAAAGGCCTTGCTGAAGTCCAGAAAGACTACATCCACCGCGACACCTGCGTCCATGGCCTTTGTGACCTGATCATAAAAGGCAATCAGGTTGGTCTGACATGATCTCCCCCTAATAAATCCATGCTGATTGCCCCTGAGCATCATTTCTGATGCCGGCCCATCACAAATGTGCTCCTTGATGATCTTCTCAAAGAGTTTCCCCAGGATTGAGGTAAGACTGACGGGCCTATAATTGCCCGGGTCCTCCCTTTTCCCTTTTTTGAAGATGGGGACCACATTAGCTACCTTCCAATCGTCTGGCACCTGGCCCAAGCACCACGATCGCTCGTAGAGCCGTGCCAGGGGCCCTGCAATAACCCCAGCTAGCTCCCTCAGCACCCTGGGGTGGAGAGCATCCGGACCCGCTGACTTGAACGCGTCCAGCCCCTCCAGAAGCTCTCTAACCCGGTCCTCCCCAACCTGAGGTCTGAAGGCGATCCCCTCGCGTCCGGCTTCTATCACAGCAGGGAAGTCCCGGTCCCTGCACAAGAAAACGGAGGTGAAGAATTGGTTAAAGAGGTCCGCTTTATCCTCTGACGCAACCACCAGATTGCCCCGCATATCCTGCAGGGGCCCCACATTACCCGGCGCCTTCTTCATCCTCCCAATATATTTGAAAAAGGACTTTTTGTTATCCTTAATCCTTGGGGGCTGTACCGTGGGCGACCGGGCCTGCAGAGAACAGAAATAGGCATCAATTTCGTCCTCTGCCTCCCTGATCCCCCTCAGCCTACTCACCGCAGCCTGGAGCTCACCCACCTGCTCCTCCAGGGCACTAAGGCATGCACAGGAGGGACAGGCCGGTAGACCACCAGGCCCCAACCCCACCCAGGGCCCCGCCAAGCCCCCTCTGCAGACAGGGGGGCAAGGGGCCACCGACTCCACCATGAGCTGTCTGGGTGGAGGCCTCAGAAGAGCCCATGGTAGGCGGCAGCCCCCGGGCAGGGCCCCTGGCAGCTGCGCTCCGCGTCTGCATCACCATGACTGCAGAGGTGCGCCCGCTGCCTACTCCCTGGAGGAGCTACCCTGTGCAGCTCCCTCGCGCCCGCCTTACGCGAACGCCGGCGCAAACGCCGGCACGCTCTTACAGAGCGCGCCTGTTTGCGCGCACTGTTGGCGCGCGCTGCCCGCGCGCGGCTTGGGAGTGCGGCTCCCTGCCGGGTGAGCTAAGGCATCGCCGAAGGGCTTCCCCTCCAGATCCGCCTCAGCTGTGCTGCGCTCTCTACCCCACTTACCTTAGGGGGGAATTTTTGGTTCCCTGATCAATTTGATCAATGTGTGGATCACCAGTCCATTATACATCTTCAATGATGTCAGAGAAACCCTTGGGATATAAGAATCTGTTTACTTTTATCTGATAACATCATTGAAACCCAATTAGATATTAAATTGGACCAGGCAAAATGCTGGAGAAAATATAGGTAATCTTTTTCCATCCAAAGGATGGAGTATGTGATTTATGAGACCCTCCTTAATCTCAATGATTTTATTTATTTAGTTAACATATAACCCTCATTAGTAAAAAATAAATAAATAAAAGGCTACTTAAAAGATATGCATAAAATAAGTATACAGCTGGTAATTTGGTTTTAAGTGGCTGTTTTCTGAAAAGGCCAAAAACAAAACAAAACAAAACAAAACCAACAGCCCATTTCTTTTTGGCCCGTTTTGTTTAATGAATTTCATTAGACTTGTAAATTACTATATCTACAGTGCCAGTGCAAAATGCTATTTAGTTAATTAATTAATGTTATTTTGATTTATTACCATGCTTCACAAGCACTCCAGGAATTAAGTGAAAACAAAATTAGTGAGTCCTAGTCAAAGGGAAATGGGATGTGAAAGTCAAAGGATAAAAACTGCTAACTGAAATATTTTCAATATGGAATATAGGCCCAATAATCAGGAGCATCTCTGCCTCCCCTCCCCACCCCAATGCCCCAGCTACCCCCTTACTGTGCCAGTAGGGAATCTGGAAAGGAAAAGTCAGAAGGCCAGATGCAGTATTAAAGTCAGAGTCTCTGCATTTACTTTAATAAGGATCTAATCTCATCTCGACTTTCCAGACCCCAAGTGAGGTATTATCCAGTCAGATATGAGAATAATTAGAATATCAACATATGCAAGAGTTAAGGATTTCTTAGACTGATGTCTTGTATTGGACCAACTGCATTGTTGTGGAGAGTTAGGCAAGCTTTCAAAAGCAAGATATTTTTCTTAAGGTCACATATCAACATAGAATTAAGGAAATGTTAGGAAAATACCATAGGAATTTCACTCTTTGTGGTAAAAAAAGAGTGTTCCCTCATATTTCTTTCTTTTTATTTAGCTTTCACATCTAAATGAGTACTTACTTCTGCTTTACGTTGTATGTTATTTGGATAGAGACATAGGATGAGAAGACTTCAACACACTGATGTTATTATACTTGTCACCACGCAAATAGAGGAAAATTAAAACAAAGGCAAAGGAAGTTCCTTGAACAGGTTCTAAACATAGCTTTCAGATTTCATTCCATTTAAAATAGGAACTGAGACCTATATCATCGACCACACTGGGTATGTATGTAACAAAGGTGCTATCTCAGCAGAGGGGAGGAAGGGTGACTGCAACACCTCCTAGTGCCCGCCTTGCCCCAGCTCAGTTTCCTCTTCTGAGGAAACTTCTCCCCTATCTTACCCACAGCTTGATGTTAAGATCTGTAGCCGAGGGAGGATGCCTCAGAGGTTCCCAAACTAGGTCCCAGCCCCTGGTCTGTGGGTTAGCTAATGTCTAGTTAGCTAATGTCAGATAACATAACGTCAGGACTTGGCCATTCTGGTTTTGGTCCCTTTTTCTCTCAGCTGGGTCCCACAGCCTAGGCCCACTGTGCCAGGTCTGGCTTCTTGTTCCCAGCCTCGTCTTGGCCAGCTGTGGGCCTGATCTGCCCTGCTCCAGCCTCCATGGTCCCCTACACTGTGCCCTGCTCCGGGCCTGCTACTTTCTCCAAGATGCCTTGAGCCTACTCCCAGCAGTGCTCAGGGCTGATATATGCCCCACAGGCACAAATGGGACCTCTGTATACCACCCCTACAGTCCCAACCCAAACTGCCAATTAGTAAATTATAACCAAAAGAAAAACCTCCTGGCTATAACCAAAACTGTCCCCTCCTGGTTTGTCAAATAACCCTGATGGGCCTGCACAATGCAGTGGGCTTCCCAAGGTGGGGACATTCCCCACCACATTTTGGATGGGTGATCACCCCAGCTCTGCTCCCATGCCAGACCCAGCCTCTCTGCCACAGGAGGCAGATGTTGGGGGAACAGAGCTCAGCTGTGGGGGCTGAGGCCAAGGTGAGCAGCTCTCTTCTCTCACCAGCCCCCCATGGCTGAGAGGCTGGTTCTGGTGGGGTGGTGGGGCTGAGGTAATCATGGAGCTAGCCTGTGGGGTGGGGAGGGCACCATGCTGCAGGGGCAGAAAGCCCCTGCTGCTGTGGCCCCCCACACTATACAGACACCAGTTGGGGGGAGGGGGAAGGCCAGGACCAGGGCCAGGACAGAGGGTTTGATTCCTCACCTTGCTGCTCCCCCATGTTCTTAGCCAGCAGGACTAGAAAGCAGAGGCCGTGCTGCCTCAGCTCTATGACAGTCCAGGGGTAGAGCCAGCCTGGCTTGGCCAGAGTGGAGAAGCACTGGTGGAGGCTAACCCTTCTGCCCTGTGAGGTGCGGTTAGCAGGGACTACAGGGATGCCAGGGGACTCATAACTTGAGTCAGGAAGGGATCTGGAACAGAAGGTCAATAGATGGATTTAACCTAAACTGATTAAATCTGATACTACATCCATCCAGGTCTATCTTTAAAAGGATTCCACCATGTTGAAACTGGTCTATGTATATTGAACTTCTGTTCTGTTAAAGGTTTAGACCAGCTTCCAATCACTTACACTGGTTTATGTGTAATTTCTGTCCCTAGCCATATGGTGTTGTTACTAAGAACTTGTTTAGCAATGGATTGTACAACTAATACCTTACTATCCAAAAAACAAAGTACTGAAAAGATACCACTTATGTAATTCAATGAGCAAAATAAATCCTTTTGCAAGATGGCTCAGTTGGACTGTCATACAAATCTATGTGCTATACAACAAATGGATGGAAAAGTGGCATATTTATTTCTTACAGCAGTGCAATCTTGAAATAAGGAATTAAACAATGCATACCTTTATGAATATTTATTATCCTGACATATGGATTCTGTTTCTATTTATAAGATTTTTTAAATATTCAGTTCTCTGCAAAGCTGCTCACAAAAATGTGGAGACAAGTGTTCTTTATATACCTTATTGAAATATTTGAAATACTTTTTTTCATAATATCTGGGGAGAAAATTAGAGTTCCATTATTTTAAGTGGCTAAAAAATAGAAATTAATAAAAGAAGAACTGGGTAGATTAAGATAGTCTTGCTGCATTCAGTTATGTCTAATGTTATTACTAAAACAACTGCAGATCACTAATTTAACTGAAAAGTGATTGCATTTATTTTCTGCACATTGGCAGACTTTTTTTTCTTTTTGGTTAAATTCCAGGGGGAAAAATGAAAAAATCTTAAGTTTGAATTTGAAGTGGAGCTATAAAAGAAAACTAACAAAGCAGTATTGCTTAACTGTTCTAGTTTCCACCTGAATCAGTGCATAACAGTATATTTATTATACCTGATTTCTTGGGTACCTATACATGTGCTGGATGTTTTCTCTGATACATGCTAATTAGCACACATTGGAGCAGACTCGATTAATCAAGCAGACTCATGATCGGTTAATGGAAGCAGACTTGTGCTAATTGGAGCAGACTCATGCTAATTAGCATGCTCTAGCAGCCTCTACATCATGTGTATTCAGCATCCCCATGTTTCAAAATGGTGGTGAAGGCGCTTTAACTAAAGCTCATCAAACAACTCCATTTTGAAGTGAGACACTGAATACACATGATGCTGTGGGCATTTTAATTAGAACAGCTCTCAGAACTGCTCTAATTAAAGCACCCCCCTCCACACTGGAACATGTGTTAAGATGCCCCTTCATCCCAAGCTATAACATAATAGATCTGATTCATTACACTTACAACAGTTAGCATAAAACTGATATAGTATAATAGAGAGTCAGGCCCAGTAGATCATCTGAGTTGTTGGAATTGCCATTTTTTTTCATCTGAGGCGCTGAACATTTGTGATCATTGCAAATTCTGCCCTGTTTTACAGTAGAATGCAGCCATGGTGTCTAATTTTAATTTGTGTAATTTATATTCTACCTACCTAAACTACCCTGGCATACTTAATTGGTTATGGTGTTGTTCCTCACTTCAAGAACTAAGCTTCTATGTAGCATCACTGGAAAGTGCTAAACAGTTGCTGCCATTTATCCCAGATATGCTTGCACTTCAGCACCAGGGTGCGAAATCCCTCTCTTTATTTTATCAAACACCTTGAATTTCTTCCAGAGAAAAAGAACTCTACCCATTGTGTTACTACTATTATACTTATTTAATTAGCAAACATCTATTAAAAACATACCATATTTACTCACATACCATGTTTACCTTTCCCCCCAAAACCAGTCTTCTACAATTGGGGTGCAAGTCGTGAGCAGGGAAGCTCATTTTATGTGGTGAAATAGAGCAAGCAAACACTGTAACTCATGACCACCAAGATGGCTGCTACTTCTCCCTGGGGCTGCAAACATCAGGGGTGGAAGCTAGTGTTAACCTGCTTGTAGTGATCACTGGGTTCATTAAATGTCAGCATACAGTGAATGAGAAGAACTAGCAAGTTTTATTTTGGAGCAGTAGATAAACCTCTGCAGGCCTTTAGCCTTTTCTCCAACTGAACACATCTACATGAGACATTTACTGCAGAGCTGACTAAGTAGCCCCATAGTAAACATCTCAGCATCTACACATACACCCCTATTTGGATGCAGGAAATTAATATACTCCACACCAGGGTAGTACTTGTATATACACGTACTGACCTGCTGTGGAGTTATTTCATGTGCAGCAGCAGCACTTGTGTAGACATTGACCGAGCTGGCTGGGCACAAGAATGTTTCAATGTGGGGGCTGCCTGCCAGCTAGCTCCACACTGAAGCACCCTCATATCCCAGCCAGTCTCCCGCAGTATACTGAGCCCAGTCGCAGCAGCCCTGTCTGGCAGGCTGACCCTGGGCCCCCCCACCAGCCGGGGCTGCTCCAACCAGGCTCCACATGCTATGCATGAATAAATTTCAGAGGTGGTCGCTCCAGAGTTAATTGCTCCCAGGCGCACATTCAAGTGTCACAGCTGGGAGCAAAAATCTCTGGAGCAATAAGCTCTGGAGTTTATTCATATGCATTAAGTGCACATGTAGATGTGCCCACTGACTAGCTAGCTGCTTGCTAACTGAGGGAACAGGTCCCAGTAAATAACTGTCAGTCTCCTGGTAGGAAGCATCTCTAATTTATAACTTCTACAACTATACCTCTCACAACTTTTGGTGAGGCAGTAGCTTTGACTGAAGAGCCACTGATCCTGCTGAGGGTGAGTTTGTTGTTGCATGCAGTCTGTCACAACTTGATGACGTCTGTGTTGTAGAAACAACACATTGTTTACAGGAACTTTTATAAAGACCTATTTACAATAAAGTAGTAATAGCTTTACTATTGCCCCTAAATGGGTCTGGGGTCTAGACTTGTTGTCCTGACATACCAAGAAGTTCCTCCTGCCTCACCCAGACTGCCTCCTGGACACGCAAGGCACCGACAGATGTGCAGGTCCCTGATCTAACTCATGGCACTTCACAGAAAACTCCATTAATTAGACCAACCATCTTGACCCCAATTGCCTGATCAGGGCATGGAGCTGGGAAACAGCTGTGGGGAGGAGTGGGAGACACAGCCCATTGCTGGCTGGGACCTGCCATAGACGGGGACAGGTCCTGGCTAGCCATGTGGAAGCCCCGCTGGTTACAGAGCGTGTCCCCATGTGCACAGGGCAGGAGTGCTCAGCAACAGCAGCTCTCCCACCTCGTGTACATCAGTACCTCTCCTGATGTGTATGGGGCTAGGAGACAGCTGTGTCCTGGCCCTGTGCTCCTTGCCAGTCCCTGTGCTAGCACCCAGGGGGAGCCTGGAGCTCCTCTTGGATGCTGCAGTGTGGCAGGGAATGGTGGGAACAAGTCTGCTCCCAAGAGGGAGCATGTGTAGACGTGCTCCCCAATAGGCTTACTGCACAGTATTTTTACTGCCCAGTAAGCCTACTTCAATGAATTGCATGTGGAGACACCCTAATAATATATTTCTTCATTTATACCCATGGAAGTTCCCCTGAGTAAGGACTACATGGAAAAATGCTTTGGTGAAAACAACCAACCAACCAACCAACCAAACACCACTTTGCATGTGGGTGCACTGCAGAATAACACTTATCAGAAAGATTTTCTAGCTTTACTTTTACCTCAGTTTAAACTGTAGTAATTCTTCCTAGTTACAAAACGCTAAACATCAGCCAGAGTGAATTCTTCCCAAACAGTGCTTTAAATGCTGAAGGTCTTTAATGCTGCCAACTTTTCATTGCATCAATGTATGTATATAAAAGTCCAAATTCAAGAACAAAAAAGAGTTTACATTATAGGCCTCTTCTCTTTTACATCCCCAGTCACTATATTGCTGTCATAGTGAGGAGAATTAAGTCCCACATGCAAATACACAACCAGGAAGGGGAAGTTATATACCCTTCAGGCCTCTTAGGCATGTAAATTGCATCAGTTTACACCCACTTCTCTACATCACCTCTGAATCTGCTCTGGTATAACTAAAGGAGTCTAAGTGATTTTTAATTTCAATGGGATGGAAGACCAGGCTCCACGTGCTGTGCATAAATAAACCCTAGAGCTGATTGCTCCAGAGTTAATTGCTCCCAGGCACACATTCAAATGGCATGCATGGGAGCAAAAAACTCTGAAGCAATAAGCCCCAGAGCGTAAAAAAAAGCTTGCTAAAAAAGGCATTTATTGATATGCCTAACCTTAGTAATCTAAATTCAGAAGGGATGTCTTGGGAGGTGCTGTTTGGGAAATGGGAAGCGTGGAGTCTTAGAGAATTTGTCAGTGCAATGTGGAAGTCAAGGAACTCAGAATGAAGGAGAATTAGATGAGATTCTCCTTGGATTTGGTCCCTTGTTGTTTAAACAAATTCAGCATTCAGAGCAAGAAAAGATTAATCACACCCAGAATTTGGGAATGTAACTGAGATAACCTTTCCAGAACCAGACAATTTTAAGAACTTAATTATATATTCCCTTAAGGATTCATGATGAGACCATGCTTTCTTCATTGCTTTAATGAAAAGTATGCTGTTATGAAGTTAAGTCTGGGTAAGACCTCACATGGCTTTCTGACAAGACTGTCTTAATTGCACAGATTTCATGATGAGCAAGAACTACATAAAGATGATGATGGGCTCCTGACTCTTTTTTTCTCAAATGGTTATATAAAATACCAGGCTCATTAAAAAGGGTGTTAGATTTATAACTTAATGATCCGCTGGCCAGTTTTTCATTTAGATTCCAATGTCATCACTTTACTAGGAAGACAGCAAGAGTAACATGATATTTATTAATTTTTAATAATGTCAGCATCACTGCCTAAAAAGAAAAAACAATGTTGCAGACAACACTGAAGTAAATATCAAGATTTTCACATGTTGATGTTACCCTATTTACTTGAATAGAAGATGAGTTTTTCCTCCCTAGTTGGCAAAGGGAAAAAGCCTGTCATCTTAAAAATCTCATACAAGGAAATATCATTATATACACTGTCTATCATTATACTGCTACCAAAAGCAGCACATGCTCAGCCATGGAAACCAACTATGCGGTTGATTAATGCAGCCACCACTAGGTATGACTATATAACACATGGCCCACATTGGGCAAGCATGCTGATGGGAATATAGCACAAGAATAGATCAATGCAACCCATCTAAAAAAGACATATAATAGTTCCCATTAAGCACAGTCCACCTCATCACCTAAGGTTAGGGTGAGCTACTACAATTAATGCATTTCAACTTCCACTTCACTCTAACAGCTGAGCTGCACCTTTCTTTCCCATTTTCAATGATTCCTTTTTCTTCACCAGTCTTAAATGCCTGGCAAACATCATAAAATGAGGCCTCAAACAGTTCATCCAGAATCCCTCTATTGCCCCCTCTTTCAGCCTCATGCATATGATTAGTGTGGCCCTGCCCTCTGTGAGGTGAAGCTGGACCAGGCTTCCCTACACCTTATAAGCATATACATTTTTGGAGCATCCCAGGATCATGACAAGAACACCCAGTTCCAGTCATGAGAGGGGGCTAATTAGCACATGACTCCTTTCTGTGGGGTATCTGGAGCACACACACATACTGAGCAGTGCTGAGCTGTAGGATCACCATGGCTTAACATGCTGTTGACTCTGGTCAGGTCCAGCCTAATGAACTATGTAGTAAATCATGAGCTTTTGGTTTTGGACTAAAAAAAAAAAAAATATTTTGATCTGCCACGTGAACAACAAGAGCCACTTGGCAGAGTGTTGGAGGTGGAGATATATATTTGCAAAATATATATATACTTGCAAAAAATGGTTTACGGTATTTCGGTGCTAAAATTTGCAGCAGTTTCATAAAAAAGTAACACATCAATTCTGGATGAACTAAGTATATGGGTATTATATGCAAATTGCTAGTCATGTTTAATTTCAAGGTTGCTTGAAATTTACAAATGAAATTTACAAATGTCAAATTTGTTAAAGTTTACAAATTTGCTCCTTCACTTTCATGTGCTCAGGGAGAGCAGGGTCTTATAGTAAGGAGAGGGGAAAGGGACTGCCAAGGGGAGAAAGTTGGAGAGAAGCAGAGAGTAAAAAGGCTATTTGACCCCATAGATTTATTTTCTCTGTTGTAGCAGTGGAAGGAGGACAAATTCAAAGCAAACCTCCTATAATTAGATTCTATGCTCGAGAAATTATAACAAATTTATCAAATTTACAAGTGTAGAATCTATTTATTGGGGATTTTCTGATAATCAGGGTCATGGATATCTTCTATTTGAATAAACACAGTAGTATGCCAAGCCCCAAATCTGCTTGGACTTCAAGAAAACCACAGATCAGGCAATTGAAACTAAGGATGAGTGAAGTGTCTTTCCCTGCTCCAAGATCCAGGCACCCAGGGAACCAATAAACAATGATATTTCATAGATTCATAGATGTTAGGGTCGGAAGGGACCTCAATAGATCATCGTGTCCGACCCCCTGCATAAGCAGGAGAGAGTGCTGGGTCTAGATGACCCCAGCTAGATACTCATCTAACCTCCTCTTGAAGACCCCCAGGATAGGGGAGAGCACCACCTCCCTTGGGAGCCTGTTCCAGACCCTGGCCACTCGAACTGTGAAGAAGTTCTTCCTCATGTCCAATCTAAATCTGCTCTCTGCTAGCTTGTGGCCATTATTTCTTGTAACCCCTGGGGGCGCCTTGGTGAATACTCACCAATTCCCTTCTGTGCCCCCGTGATGAACTTATAGGCAGCCACAAGGTCGCCTCTCAACCTTCTCTTGCAGAGGCTGAATAGATCCAGTTTCTCTAGTCTCTCCTCGTAGGGCTTGGTCTGTAGGCCTTTAACCATACAAGTGGCCCTTCTCTGAACCCTCTACAGGTTATCCGCATTGCTCTTGAAGTGCGGCGCCCAGAATTGCACGCAGTACTCCAACTGCGGTCTGACCAGCGCCCGATAGAGGGGAAGTATCACCTCCTTGGACCTATTCGTCATGCATCTGCTGATGCACAATAAAGTGCCATTGGCTTTTTTGATGGCTTTGTCACACTGCCGATTCATGTTCATCTTGGAGTCCACTAGGACTCCAAGATCCCTTTCCACTTCCGTGCCACCCAGCAGGTCATTCCCTAGGCTGTAGGTGTGCTGGACATTTTTCCTCCCTAGGTGCAGCACTTTGCATTTCTCCTTGTTGAACCGCATTCTGTTGTTTTCTGCCCACTTGTCCAACCTGTCCAGATCTGCTTGCAGCTGTTCCCTGCCCTCCGACATGTCCAC
>NW_005842376.1:1107592-1113805 GCF_000455745.1 Alligator sinensis
CACGTTGGCCCTTTTCCAGTCCTCCGGGACTTGGCCCGTGCACCACGAGCTTTCAAACATTCCCGCCAGTGGCTCTGCAATGATGTCGGCCAGTGCCTTCAGCACCCTCGGATGGAGCTCATCCGGGCCTGCCGACTTAAAGGCATCCAGTTCTTCCAAATGACTCTGCACCATCTCAGGGTCTACGCATGGAAGTCTGGCGCCTTGCTGCTGCCTCTCTACAACCCCAGTGAGAGACTTGTCATGCCCCTCACTTAGGAACACTGAGGCAAAGAACTCGTTGAGGAGTTCAGCCTTGTCCCCTCTGTTATTTGTACATTTCTGTACATTTGTACATTTGTACATGTACAGAAATTTGTTGTTTGTGTATTGGTAATGGTTAGAGATTTCACCCAAAAGGGAGTTCCTCTTGTGTTAGGCAGTGTACAAACATAGGACAAAATCTTCAGGCTAGCTTCAGTTCCTCTACACTATGCAGAAATTACTGTAAAGCTGCCTTCTAAGGCCCCTGCCACAAATTGCATACATTAAACAATTAACTGGTCATTTGCACAATAAATTTAGATGGGTCATATGTGCAAAGTAATGATCATGTCATGCCCATCTATCTATAAAAAGAGCTAACCAGCTATGAAGTTAGTGCTTGAAAATGTGTAACAACTTTGTAGCTTGATTTCTATCCAGCTTTTATTTGAGTGTGTGGCTGGGCCACAAGGGCCCCCTTTCCAAGCTCTGACATAAGAGCATGTCAAGTGGCTCTGACAGTTGGAAGGGCACAGGGAGCAGAGAAGCAGATGTTCTAGGCAGTGCTTCAGCCCATAGGGATGGCCTAGAACAGCAGTTCCCAAACTCTGACACATTGTGCACCACCAATTGAAAATGAAAGAACCTTAAGTACAACCAGCAAATTTTCCAGTTCAACCTTAGGTACCACTAGCAAATTATTGTCATATAAAGTAATTATAATAAATGTGTAAATGCATACCACTGACAGGTTGTCTGTGTACCATTGGTGGTATACATACCACACATTGGGAACTGCTGGCCTAGAACATTGTGGAGGGATTGCTGTAACTTCAGACCTACACACACCTCACATTTACATTGGTGTTTTTTACATCAGTTTGGTACACCAGTGGAAACTGCACTGGGTTCCAGAGTGAACTGCTTACCATCTATTCAAAGGTAGCTGGTCACAGTAGGTGCTATGCAAGTGCCCCACCTGGTCTCCAGGGTTATCTGAAACACTGCATCACCATAGCAATGAGCTACTGCACTGTAGCTTATTGCTACAGCGACATAGAATTGCTAGGCACGAACCGTAATGGCAATGTGAAGTAGCAATGAATTACTGTGCAGTAGCAGATAAAAATAATTGGGTGGCACCAGGACTGCGCAGTAACACTTGTGCCTAAGCAAGTACTAAATGACTGCACAGTAAGAACTGTGCTGTCCACTGAATATGTAGATGTGCCCTCTGTATTGTGTTGGGGGCCTCTTTGATCCTCAGTGCAGCCTGAGTTTGGGATGACATAAAGGCCATCCCCCAAGTTTATGTACAGCTTTTTCAGGCTGTGGGATTTCACCCCAAGAACAGGAGACAATCCCTGTCCTGAGGATCTATACGATGAGACAGAATAACATAAACAGGAGCAGCCAGAAGAAAGCATCTGTCCCAAGAACGAAAGAAGCTTATATACCTTCCTTTATTTCCTTATCCATGACAAGTTCCCACCTCCCCTTGAGTCTAGCATTCTCCCATTGCCCACCTGACAATGCTCTCCTACCACCTACATCTGCTAACATCACAGGAGAGCAGTATGCCTTAGTCTGGCATCAAAGAGGATTCCCCCATCACTTTGCTCTTAGTTGTAAAAAGCGTGTGAAAATTTGTAATCAGTCACTTCCCTTCAAGGGAGCCCATCTTTATCCCTATCTCTGAGTACTACACTCTCTCAGTTGCATCCCATCCCACAAAAATACCTGTTACACTATTTTGGTGCTTACATATTTTCTAACACATGGGGAGAGTTCTGCTCTTTTAAGTCCTTCCCCAAAGCCATAAGTCTCTGCAGGCATGACAGCTTACTATAGGGAGACTGTGGGAATGGTGTCATAGCATGTCAGGCAAAGGTTTCCCAGAGTTGATACTCAGATGAAGAAGAAAGCACACAGTAGGGTTAATAAGCATGTGTGCATTGCTGCAACAAACATGCTGCCACAAACAGGTGCACATGCAGTCAGGTTGTATATTAATACCCAGCCATTTCTAATTGAAATGCAGACTGGCTAGAATACGCACTTCAGTGAGAGAAGTGGAAGGAGAAGAATCATAATGAAAATACTCTTGCTCTCAAATAGGTTTCATAACAGCAGTATAGCACAGCACGAGAGAGCTTAGATGTATATTTGTTTTCATGGCAACGCGCTCCTCTTTGCACCCGTGACTTCAGTTTTAGGAGCATTGCTATTAGGCTCATTTTTTATGCTTGACAGCATCAGCTCTACTCTCAATTGCTTTTATACCAAATGAGGTCCTTACAGCTCAAGAATGAAGCAGGAGGTACATCCTTTTATAAACACAGGTGATAGATAACCTGATGCAAGAGACAGCTTTTTGTATTTTTAGCAGTTTATTTCTCATGTAATCTAGCATAATAATACCAGAAAAGGTGGATGTAGGTGGTATTCTTAAAAGTAACAGAGGTTGTTGATTTTTTAGCCTTCCATTTCAATATCTTGCTTCTGTCTTCATGCAACATACCAATCTGGGAAATAATTGTACTGTCAGAATCTGAAGCTTTGATCAATGTGGGGGAAAATGTTCTGTGATATCCAAAAAAGCTTTATGGAACAGCACAATATTAATTCCAGTCATGTGCATGCCCTTTTACAGATAGTTATAGGCTTAATTATATCAGTCTTCCCTAAATGTCCATTATCACTGATCATTGCTTTGGCTGGCAAAATGGACACCTTTAATTAAGATGAAAGACAACTTTCCCCAATTCCTCTCCTCCCATACTGTAATTAAGAATGATGCTATTCAAAGTTCACAGAGCAAATTGAGAGAAAGGTGATAGCTGCCAAGAAGTGCCGGTATTTTCCCATGGATTTATTTTAAGAAGGTAGTGCATAGTATCACTAATACTTCCCTGATATCTGGGAAGAAGCTACTTGAACATTTTTTGCAACGAGAAGAAGAGATTTATTTAAAGTAACATTCTGCTTTTTACTTGAACTGTTCAGGTAATAGCCAGGTTGGAGGTATTTTGCATTCCTCTCTCTGGCCACTTCCTTTTTCTAATGGAGACACCTACGTATGTCATGGGGAAATCAAGATACCTATGATGCAATCCTATCCCCATTTAAATAAAACGTTTTGTCATGGACTTCAATACTCCTGGGACCTCAATTCTAGTAGGATATAAATCCAGGCCTGCTTCACCTCTCTCTCTCTGAATCATTCCTTCTCTGTTGGCTTGCTTGATAGTATGCACTGCCTCTTGCTACTGTCAAGTCCTGCCTCTTGCTTCAAGTCCTCTCTCATAATACCAAGAGAGGCTGAGGGCACCCACAGCAGATTGGGGCAGGGCACAACTGGCATGAGGCCCAGATGCCACCAGAGCTGACAGCAAGATAGGTAGCAAGCACAAAGCTTTCAGGAGGAAAGGAACTTTTTTGGAGGTGAGGACAAGGAAGGGTCTAGAGAGTCAGGAAGACATCTGTTGAAGCAGAGATGGGAAGAATAGTGGAGATGTTGCTGACAAAGAGAGAGGAAATTTCATTAACTGACTCTAGCCTTTCACTTAAGAAAGGAAAGGAAGGATAACAGCTGTGTGCTTCTTTAAGATTTGGGAGTAACTGCAATCACACAGGTTTTGTGCTAGCAGATCCTGATAGCATAACCTCCTCACTTGGCTACTTTTAGTGTCTGCGAGAGCCAGCTGTTAGCCGTGACCAATGGTAGTAGGTGGCGGGATCTGCTGCTAGAACAGGAGCCATTGTTTCTAACTCCAAAGTGGTGGCTTTTCTACTCTTTGCCATGTTCATGCATAAGGCTGGGAGATCAGGGGGACTGGGGTGAGTTTTAGTTAAAGCACCCCTGCCACCATTTTGAAGCACGGGGATGCTGATACACAATATGCTGTGGGCACTTTAATTAGAGCAGCTCTTGGAGTTATTCTAATTAAAGCACCCCCACTCCCAACACATCCCTGGAGCACATGTAAAAATGCCTTATGTGACCAATATATTCAGCTTAGAAGCACCACTGGTTCTAAATTAATGAGAAAATTCTATCTTCATAGCATTTTTTTTAATGTGCAGCCCTCACACACACACAAAAGGAAACTTGCTGTCTGCCTTCTATTTATGTTATAGTATAGGGGATCAGATATACAGGGTACGTCTACATGAGAGTGAAGAGTTGCCTAATTAATTCTGCAGCAAACATCTTGGCATCTATGTATGAAGGGCTATTAGACTGGAGTAAACTAATAAACTTCACTGCAGGCCAGTACTTGTAAATACAAGTGTTATCCTGCTGCAGAGTTTTTTTACTTAACAACACACGTGTAGATGATGACATGGCTGGCTGGGGCACAAGGGTGCTTCAGTGCCGGGGCTTCCTGCTGGCTAGCCCTGCACTGGACCACTCTTGTGCCCCAGCCAGCCTCTCTGTAGCACATTGACCTGGATTGGAGCAGCCCCAGGCTGGGAGACTGAGCCCCCACCAGCTCCCCTGCCAGCCAGGACTGCTCCGACCTGGCTCAATGTGAACGCAATGCCCAGGAGAAATAATCTCCAGTGGGATAAGCACTGGAGTTTATTGTGTTGCATTCATTTGCACATGTAGACATGCCCACAGCCTGTGGGATGGGACTGACCTGTGGAGTCACACGATCTGGCCCAACACTGCACACATTGTATGATGTGTGAAGCCAGTCTGGTGCATGTTCTGGCACCACAGGTGATACATGCAGCACAGAGGGTCAGTTCTGGGTACATGCTGTTTGCAGTACCTGGGCCAGACTGGCCCTGAGCACTAGCTCCAGGGCTGGTCTGGATCGGGCCATGGCTATGGCTGGTCTAGCTCTGTGGGCCATGCACTGGCCCTCCTATGGGGCTTGTTCTGCATGTGGTAGAGGGGGTTGGCAGGGGGTACATGCTGCATGTAGTGTCCCGCCATACTAGCCCTGTGCACTGTCTCCTGGCCAGTCCAGCAGTGCATCATATGCAGCCCATGCCCAAGACCCTTTGTACTGCATGTAGCACTCACAGCAATAAGTCCAGCCCATGCACCACATGCAGTGTAAACCCCAGAATGGGCCAGTATGTACTGAATGTGGGAGTGTGTGGGACTGGCCTGGCCATGCACACTGGCTCTGGCATAGCACAGGAGTCCAGCACAGGGCATGCACTACAGGTGGTGCCAACCAGACTGGTCCTGTGCACTGGCTCATGGTCCTGATCCAACCTGGAAACTGGCCCAGTGACCCTATTGGGGCTGGTTAAGTTTGATAACTCTGTTTTATAATAACCAGGCCAGAGCAGTCTGTCCATTTAAAAACAAAAAAACAAAAAAGGTATTAAAATTTATTAAGTGGAAATTTTCAAGAAAAGCATTTAGGTCTGGATCCTATTCCATCTGCTACTTCTTGAAAATCTTTTAATGCAAAAGGTGGATGAATTCTTGTACTGCTCACTGGTTTTTGTGACATAGGCTTTAAGGCTAAGATGAGGGCATGAGACAGAAGGGGGGTATTAACATTTGGTTCAAAGACATGAACAAGGTAGAATAAGATTACACTTAGCCATCTAAGTAGAATTCAGTACCTAATAGGTGGAACAGGATTTCTATTGCCAGTTCTACCATAAAGTAACTCAGTTTAATTTTGGATCTATTGCAATAACTCAAATTTGTGCTAAAGTATATTCAGGTTTGGAATGCAAATCTGCTTTATCTGCTTTTTGCTTTATCTGCTCTTTGCCGGGCACATCTACATGTGCATTAATACAATGTGAGGTACTAAACAAATGCACATTAAGATGCCTTAATGAGCAGTAATGAATGTGCACGGTTAAGTGTTGCTTAATGTACAGTATCCTATTTTACTGTACATTAGCATAATTGCACAGGTTTTTACATGATGCTTTAATGTGCAGTAAAATAGGCTACTGTGCATAAAAGTGCACATGTAGACATTCCTG
>NW_005842376.1:1113836-1133072 GCF_000455745.1 Alligator sinensis
ATTTCAGTCTTTTGGAATTTACTGTTTTAGGGGAAATTTGGTTTCCCGTTTTTCAACTAAATTGCAGTTTTCTAGATGTTGATGTGGCCATCTTTGGCTCTCATTTTACACTTAGGATACATAAGCTGGCATGTGTAGACTTTCATCTGTCCTTGCATCTACATGGTTATGTACATACACACATAACTATGGTAAGCAAGTACATGACTCCCAGAAACAGTTACAGGAGGGGATACCCCCATATTTTAGTTAGTGCACTTTCCCAGGAAGCCACAGACATAAGACCTAGGCTCCCTTGCTTGAAGGAGGTTTGAAATTATGCCCCTCTTACTTGCTAGCACAGGGATCTAATCACCAATCACAGCCACAAAAAGAGCAAAAGAGAAGGGTCTATGTAATGTTTAACTTCTAGTGTGTTTAGAGACCTGTGGTGGGGTTAGAGCACTGTTGTGGGAAGTCAGAGAGTGAGATACAAGTTCAAAACCCTCTGGGCAAGGAGGGTCTAGAACATCCTGGGTGAGTGCCCTCACCACTTAATTCTTGCAGCTAAAATGTGGATGTGCCTTCATCCTACTCCTCCTTAATCTAACACCCACTGGTCATGACTTCTGGCTACCTCCATTTTTGTGACTTTGATGCAGGTGCATGTACATAGCTGCATATGCTTGCTCAGTATGCTTCATCTACTCACAGCTGCTTATGCATCCATATTGCATGAGTAATAAAAGGGGAACCCATAGGTAGCATTTTTTGGTACTTCTAGGGAAATTTAAAAGAAAAATGTGAGTGTTAGTGTCTTAAAGTGAACTCATTAGAACTATCCTGAAAATGTACCCTGTTGTATAGTTTTTGTCAAAAACAAAGCGCATGAACATTTTCACTATTTTGCTATACAACAACTTTTTCTGGTCCTTATTTCCCTTTTCTTTTCTCCAGGGCAGAATCCCCAGTCAGACTGTATCACCCATACAAGTCTCTGGGTGAGTGAAAAGGAAACGTGCATGATGGACTCCCTGTGATGCATCATGGGACTCATAGTTTCATAGTTGGTAGAGTTGGAAGGGACCTGAGCAGATCATCAAGTCTGACCCCCTGCCATGGCAGGAAAGAGCACTGGGGTCAAATGACCCCAGCAAGGTGTTCGTCTAACCTCCTCTTAAAGACCCCCAGGGTAGGAGCCAGCACCACTTTGCTTGGAAGTTGGTTCCAGATCCTAGCCGCCCTGACTGTGAAGTAGCACTTCCTGATGTCTAGTCTGAATCTACCCTCTGCCAGCTTGTGACCGTTATTTCTAGTCACTCCTGGTAGTGCTCGGGGGAACAGGGACTCCCCCAATGCCTGCTGGTCTCCTCTGACTAGTTTGTAACAAGGCACTAGATCCCCCCTCAGCCTTCTCTCGTGGAGGCTGAACAGGTTCAGGTCCCTGAGCCTCTCCTTGTAGGGTCTGCCCTGCTGCTCCCCGATCATGCGGGTGGCCCTCCTCTGAACCCTCTCAATGCTGTCCACATCCCTCCTGAAGTGCGGCACCCAGAACTGGATGCAGTACTCCAACTGTGGCCTGACCAGTTTTGCATAGAGGGGGAGGATCACCTCCTTGGATCTGCTTGAGATGCATCTGTGGATGCATGACAAGGTGCAGTTAGCCTTCCTGACTGCGTGCCCACACTGTTGGCCCATGTTCATTTTGGCATCAATAATGACTCCAAGATCCTTTTACGCCTCTGCACTGACAAGAAGGGAGTTCCCCAGCCTGTAGGTCTGCTGCTGGTTCTTCCTCCTCAGGTGCAGCACCTTGCACTTGTCAGTGTTGAAACCCATCCTGTTCTCATCTGCCCACCCCTGTAACCTGTCTAGGTCCATTTGCAGCCTATTCCTCCCTTCTAGCATGCCCACATCCCCCTACATCTTAATGTCATCAGCAAATTTGAATAGGGTGCCTTTTACCCCCTTGTCCAAGTCACTGATGATGTTGAACAGCACGGGTCCAAGGACCAAGCCCTGGGGGACACCACTGCCCACATCCCTCCAAGTCGAAAATGACCCATCCACCACCACTCTCTGGGTGCAGCCCTCCAGCCAGTTAGTGACCCATTTGACTGTGTAGGTGTCGACGCCACAGTCCCCTAGTATTTTAATGAGAATGGGGTGAGAGATAGTGTCGAAGGCCTTCCTGAAGTCCAGAAAGACTACGTCCACTGCTACCCCTGCGTCTAAGGATTTTGTGATCTGGTCATAGAAGGCCACCAGGATTGTGTAGTCCAGCTGGGGCTTCTGCTCCAGAGAAAAAAAAACAGGGACATAAGGAGCAAAATATAACTCATCAGCCATCAGAACTAATTTTCAGCTGAAACAGATCAGTTTTCAGCCAAAATATTTTGACAAAACATTGACATGTCTGTGAAAGCACAGACTCTGGAGGAAACAAACAAAAAAAACCCTTGTTTAGTTTAAATCTCCATTTTTCATTAAGAAATGGTTTCAATGAAACCTTAGTACTTACCAGCATTAGTACTTACATGTTTGCCCTTTTTAACCTAAGCCTAAATTTGGGGCCTTTCAGTGTTGTTTCCCAAGAATGATTTAAAAACAATATATGGGTCCAGGGCGTGTCTACATGAGATGTTTCATTGCATATCTATATGTGCACCCCAGTTAGGGTGGAGTAAATTAATGTACTCCGCAGCAGGATAGTACTCCTACTAAAAAACTCTGCAGCAGTGCATGTGTAGTTGCTACCCTGGCTGGATGGGGCACAAGCCCCCCTGCTAGCTAGCCCCACACTAAAGCACCCTTGTGCCCCAGCCATCCTTTCTGCAGCATGTTGAGTCAAGGGGAGCAGACCCAGGCTGGCAGACTGATCCCCAGAGTCTCCTGCCAGCCAGGGCTGTTCCACCCCAGCTCAATGTGCTGCATTCCTGGGTGCCTGTGTAAATACATACACAGAACCAATAAACTCTGGTGAGATAAGCACCAGAGTTTATTATAGTACATAAATATACTCAAAAATATGCTCAAAATCTGCTAAAAAATCTGCTAAAAAATCCTCACATCTGGCAGTTCTTCAGTCTTTTGCGCCCAGTGAGTTCTGGCTTCTGTCTTTAGTCAGGATGATACTCAGAGCTACTTCTCTGGCTTTCTGTCTCTGACACATCCAGGTTATAGGCAACATCCTAGCTTCTGCTTTTGCACCTGGGCAAACCTAAGTCCTTAACTGTGAGCGGCTTATGTATTACACTGCAATAGGATTATTGCTGTCAGTGATCACCAGCATTCTCAACAGCTGTTTTAGTTCCATGACAGGAACTATTTGCTCCTTCAGTTAAGCATGAAAGGATTTTTTAATTAGGTTCAGTAAAGACTGTAATTGGCAAAGGTATCAGACCCACATGGGCTAGGGACAGAAATTCAAAAAGTCTGAGCATTGTCATGACCCAATGATTGTGTGTGTGCTTCGGCACTGCAGAATTATTTCCCGCCACATGGAGCTTTCTTTGCACGTTGCAATTCTCAGCTGCAGAGAGAAAACCCCGGTGCAAAGAAGTTCCCACCACCCGTATGTAAATTTATTTCCCACTATTGGCTGTTTCTAAATTATTCCCATGTGGCGGCTAGTGATTGGCTTGCTAGTCGTATAAGAGGTTTGAGCAGTTTCCGCCCAAGTTGTAGAGGACTCCACAACCATCTCGTGGGGACTCTGAGCACGCGGCAGAGTAATAGAAACTTTGTGTGCATCTCAGAGGAGTTAGGCGGCCTGATCAACCACCAACCTCTTCCCGTCTCGTTCGTTAAATTCTTCTTAAGATGTATCTACGGTTTCTGTGCGCTTGTCAAGGGTATCCAGAGCTCTGTCGTGTTTGTTTTGCGGAGCCTAGCAAACTCTGCTCGTGTGTCTTCGGTGGAGCCTAGCAAACTCCGCTTGTGTTTGTCTGTAACTGCAACTCAAGAAAGTTTTTCCTGCCTGCACCGTGACCACCTACGGTGTAAGTAAAACAATCTTTAATCAACCGCTACGAGTCCGTGCCTAATTCTAGTCCGTCGTGCAAAAGTACCTGCCCTACCGTTGCGGGCTCCCGGCCACAGCCCGCCGCTCGCCCCCCGAAAGCCTCGGACCGCTCCCGGCCTGCACAAGCATGAATTGATTCAATCTTTGCAGGTTGGTGTAACCTAGCTAGGCTGAACCAGTTTGTAACTGTACAGACATCCCTTCTGGACTGAAGAGATGCAGGCACATGCCGGCAGCAGCTGAGGAAAGAAGCCGGGAAGTGCTAGAGCAGCCCTCCCTTCCCTTCCATAGTGCTTTGCTGGGTAGGGGGTATGGCCAGGTCCTGGCTGGATGCTCTGATTAGGGTGGGGTTCCCCACCTCTGACCAGTAATGGAGCCAGCAGGGAGTTACACAGCATTTATCATTAACTTCTCATTAGTTCAAGCTCTTCTTAAACAATTTTTTTCCATGGAAGGAATGGAGGGACATTAACAGCTGCTTGTTGATTAGATCCAAAAAGCCCTAAGTGGACGCTGTCCTGTCTGCCTTTGTCCTGTCTGCTTTACACAGACACCTGTCAGCATTAGCTATCATATCATATGCTGGCTACAGTCCATGCTGTGGGAGAGAGGAGGGAGGGATCCCTGTTGAGCAGTGAGTGGCGAGGTGGGGATGGGGCAGGGGGAAACCAGGAAGATCCTGATGTGCCTGCAAGTATCTGCTAGAGCTCCAGCCAGGGAGCAGAGGGGCAGAGCCAGCATATGCCTGTGGAGCTGAGAGCCCTGCCCAGGGCTGCAAAGCATCTTGGATGCTGGAGAACTCTGGTTTAAGTTAAACCAGGAAGGGGTCTGGGACAGACATTACATAAACCAGTTAGAGCCAAGTCAGTTAAGTCTGATAGTAATTCAACCAGGTTTATCTCAAAGCGGTTTCAGCCATTTTCAAACTGGTTTATGTGTACTGAACATCTGTTTTGTTACAGGTTTAAACTAGTTTCTGATCACTGCAACCGGTTTATGCATAATGTCTATACCTAGCCATGCTGGCAACATATATAGTTGCATTTTAGGTACATTTTATGTTGTTATTGTGTATTTGTTATATACATGACAAAGCTTTACCACATTTATGTTGAGGTAGTGCCTGGCAGAATAACATCCCATCAAAACCAGTGGGACTGGTATTCAGTATCGAACCTGTCTAGCCCATATTATGTTGCTGGAGCATTATTTCTGTTCAGTGGAAAGCTTATGAAACTTCAATACTGAGTCATTTTTAAAACTGTGAATTCAGCACAATATGAATTCAAAATATTCGTGAGCATGCTAGGAAGAAACACCAGTCCCTCCTTTTGACATATAAGCCGAATTAAAGGGATATCCTTACGGCTTTAAAAGGCACAAGTAACAAGAATATGAGTGACCATGATAAAAAAAAGAAGAAATTAGTTTAATAATAGAAGGAGAAAGCAGAATGGAGGGACGCATTCTTCTTGTATTAAGGGCCAGGTTTGACTGTTCTAGGGAAGTGTCCCATGACCCAGGTAGGATGGACCTGAACATAGCACACATACCTGCTCTTGCACACTCTTAAGTCAGAAATGTACCAATGAAGTCACCCCCAATTATTTTGAGGTCATGCCTAGTAGCTGCTCTCAAGCACTTGGAGGATTGTGGCCATATTTCTAGGTTCAGTATGTGCATGTGAATTTGAATGGACAGGGTGGGCTCGAAGCTATCCTGGGTGAGACATGCTGCTGCCATGGCATAATCATGTTTCCACTCAGTCCAGAAAACAGAAACACCCTCTGCTAATGACAGTGCCACTGAATTTCATGGCATTTTTGTGGAGCAGATTACTCTTCGGCATGGTTAAAGGCATGGAGAGATGAACGTGGACACTGATATAATTACACTGTTTTTGGATATCAATTTAAGTTTCAACAGAATCAGGAACAAACAGATATACAGCTTGTAGGCCTCACTGGAACACTGATCAATACATATACTGCTCACACAAAAATTTAATTGAAGTGTTGGCTGGAGTAGGCCTAATCAGCTAACCTGACCAATGCATTAACTTGTTATACAAGCAAAACTTGGAAAGTGATCCAGATGTGCACTCCTGTCAGGAGATGAGAGGGGAAGATGGCTGTATAGAATAGTTCAGTGCCAGGATGATAAGGCTGAAAAGGCGCCCAGTTCAGGATGTGGAACAAGCACATGGTACAGGACAGCTCAAGATATTGATGGATTGCAATATGCAACTTGTTTGAATCAATCACTGTATAATAGGAGAATTAGAAATTATAGGAACTACAAATTGACCTAGGGAAGCCTACATAGTGTTGGGACCGAAAGGCCTTCAGATCTGGGTTTGACCTTTGTGCTCAGCTCAAGCTGCATGCTTAGCTTCAATTGTGGTGAAGACCTGCACCCAGTGAAAGGAGCAGATGGAAAAATACTGTCCCTGACTTAAAACAAATCAGGAATTTGGCTAACCAGATTGAAAAATATAACCTGGGCAAAAGAGGAAGAGTCAGAACAAACCCTGCCTCCACCTAAGAATGAAAAAACTACCTCAGAATAGAAAATTCCAGTTATAGGTAACCATATTTGGCAAACAGAAGCAAGATTATTAATATACATTAGGAGGAAGGCTTAAGTTAATGTTATGTATTAAGAAATGCAAGCTATATGGTATATAAAGAGAGATGAGGGAAGGTACCTCCCTCACCTCTCCTGAAGAGAACTCTCCTGAAGAAAGTCTGAAGAGATCCTGTCACTGATCCAAGACCCTGTCTTGACATCAGACATGGGAGCCAAGAGACCTGGACAAGACTTCACAGCCTGTTCAACCAGTGAAGTTGCATTCGCAACATTTCAGGGTGGTGAGCATCTGCTTTGACTAGTTACAAACCTAAACATTTTGAACTGCTGCTGCTACTTCAATTTTAATTAAAATTGTATTTATTTGAGTTCAATAAAATGGCTTTTAATTTAGAACAACCATGTCTTAGTCTCCTTGCCTGGTATAAGACCCAAGTCTAGGTAACGCTTTCCCTTTTTGACCTGGTGAGCTACTTGAATATAGAGGGTAGCCTGGGTGACAGGAACCATGAAACCATCACATTCACTGTCTGTTGCAAGGCAGGCAAATCAGCTAGCAGGGTTGAAGTTCTGGAATTCAAAAAGGTGAATCTTCATAGATTCATAGATTGTTAAGGGCTGGAGGGGACCTCGCAAGATCTTGGGTCCATCCCCCCACACTAGGTAAGAAAGACAATTGGGAGTCAGTTGATCCTAGTGGGGGGACCTGACCATCCAGTCTCCTTTTGAAGATTTCCAGGGTAGGTGATTGCATCACTTCTGGAGGGAGTTTGTTCCACAATCTAGACACCCTGGGTGAGTCCACACATACCTCTTGCAGCATCTCAAACTTCTTTGAGATGCTGCAAGAGGCACATGCAGGAACGAGAAAATGTTTCCTGCACTGCAAATTTGAAGTGCGGGGACAAAATTAGACCCCTGGATATCCAGGGGTCAAAAACACTCACAGAAAAAAAAAGCAGGGCAGAGCACGGTCCCAAACCATGCCCTGAGGCAACCAGAGGCTGGGTCCTCCACAGAAATGCTCTGGTAGCAGCCAGAACATCTCTATGGCTGGCCCTTACCCTGGTACTGAAGCATGCAGCCTGCCAATGCAGAGCAGGCAGCATTCCAGCTGCTTGGAGTTGGACATGGGCTCCAGTGCAGGTAAGTGGAGGGGGGGCTAGAGGAGGGGGGAGGGGACCATGGGGGGGACCCCTGCCAGGCCCCATCCCCCACATGGCTGCCCTGGCCAGCCCAGCCCCCGCTCCTGGCTCTTACTCGCCAGCACTATCAGCTGCCATCGGGGTTACTAGGGACCCCCACACAGTGCAGGGCAGGGTGACAGCTGCCTCAGCCTTGGCCCTGCTGCCCCCTGCTGCCCTGTGCTGCCTGGGGGGGGGGCTCTTCCAGGAGGCCCCAGAGCCCCCAGAGCCCCTGCTCCTGTGGTAAGTAGAGGATTTTTTTGCTTTTTCCTTTTTTAAAGTGCCAGAGGCTGGGGTGAGGTGGGAGGGAGCTGTGGCTCCTGTGGGGGGGCTGTAGCCCATGTTGGGGGGGCTGTAGCCCCTGTGTGGGGCAGAAAAACATATAGGTATTTAGAATTCACTTTATGATGATGATAGAGACACTGGTAGGCTTCCAAATTGATTTAACACTGTAGGTATATCAATAAAACATTGCCCAGTTGATCGCTCTCTCTCTCTCTCTCACTCTCACTCTCTGTCTATATATAGTGGTCTTTTATTTTAATTGTGGAGGAACATGGATTTTGGGGTGTTTTACAGAGTGATGTTGGGATTTCTTTTATCAGGAATTTTTCAGTTTTCAAATAAGGAACACCAGAATTCCTGCTAGGGAGGCCAGTGGCAGGGTTCTGCCTGCTCAGAGCTGGCACCTTAGACCCAGCTGGAGGTGGCTGACCTCCTGGACAATTGGGACTCGGAGGACATGCTTTGAGAGTTCAAAGCAGGCCACCACACCCAGAACATGTTCCAGGCAATAGCTGCCCAGATGGCTGGGCAGGGGCATACATGGCAGTATGTAACAGGAACCCTAATTCTGTTACCAGGAAGCAGGGCAGCCTTGTAATAGGGAACCCTAGCCCTGTTATCAAGAAGGATGGAGCCCTGCCAGCTGGTCAGGTGAAAGGAAGGGGAAGGCCAGAACCACATAAACCACAAGTGTAGAAGGCCAGGGAGACAGCAGAGAGGGAGACTCCTGATGACTATGGAGTAGCTGTGGCAGCCTCTTTGGAAAGAACATGCCATGCTGTGAGATGGAAGCACAATTACATAAAGTAAGCGAGCACTTTGCCTATCTTGTTTTTTTATTATTTTCATTGTATGGCCATAGGAGCCTATGGTTTACGTTTGATGTTAAAAATGCCAGTGGTTTGTGGATGAGACTGTAGGGGTGGAGGAGGCCTCGTTAGCACCGGGGGGCACCATAATAGAGGGCTCAAGAAGCCCTGATGCACTATAGGTGCAGCACTAGAGCCATGAGCCCAAAGTTGCTTGAAGGGGAGATAGGAGCCTTGAAGCCAGGTCCTAGTGGGTGGACTTAGGCGAAAGGCCCTAACTATAGAAAGAGGGGCAAAGCCAGAGGAGGCTGAGGCGCCAACAGCCTGGCACCACAGGGGCGCAGTGTAGAAGGGCCAGTAGGCCTGGTGTATGGAATAGATGGCCTTGAGCCCGAGCGAGTTAGAGAGCTAGAGCCTCAGAGTCAAGCCCTGATTAGTGGGTTTTTTACTGACAGGCCTAGCTAGAGAGAGAGGTAGTAAGCCCACAGTGGCTGAAACCCTAACATAAAGAGAAATTTATAAAACATCTGTGAGGCATGGGGCACATCAAGGGAAGGTAGAAGCATGCATTTTTGCCCTCAAGACAATACCTCATTATCCTACGGGTGGTAAG
Organism: Alligator sinensis; assembly: GCF_000455745.1. NCBI lineage: Eukaryota > Metazoa > Chordata > Crocodylia > Alligatoridae > Alligator > Alligator sinensis. Next base: position 1,123,320 of record NW_005842376.1, read on the forward strand.
CCTAGAGCCTGTCTTGGAAACAAGTAACATCCAGTCATGGCAGGAGAGTAAAGTTGGGGGGAAGCTGATCCCCAGAGAAGGAAAATCCAGCAAGACTTGATGGGGGCACACTTACCAGCATATTTAAAAACAAAAAACAAAATGCAGCCTAAGATGGCCTCCTGTCACAGTAGTGCCACACAAAGGCCAACTCTGCAGCCACAGCCCACTGGCAGCTGGCCCAGAGGGGAAGATGCCTCTACTGGCTATGCAGTCCCCATCCGGGTCTGGCAGGTGCGCAGCAGGTCACAGCCAGGCAGCAGCCCTCACTGCCAGACTGCTGCAGTGGGTAAAGGGTGCAGGGAACTCTCAGGGCTGCTGCAGCAGTCCAGCTGGCACAAGGGGTAGTGTCCCCAGGTACCAATTGGCTGGGCCCCAGAAACTCCTGAGAGCAAGTAACCCTGAGCTACTTGACAGGGCAGCTTTTTGTACTAATGGGAATAGGACAGGGCAGCTTTTTATACTTCTGGGGACAGCACAGGTGCTAGCCCTGGGCCCTAGCTCCCCCTGGCTGCAGATCCAAGTGGCACAAGTTGCTCCACAACAAAGTGCATGTCCAAGTACATGCACTGAGGCAAAAAGCCCCGGCTCTAATTTGTACTGCTTATATATGAGCTGCTGCAAGCACACATGCTTGCATATGTGGATCCGGCCCCTGACTGTGAAGAATTTTTCCTACAATTGAGCCTGAAGCAGTATTCCAGGAGTTTGTATCCAATACTCCTGGTCTTCCCCATGGGTACCCTGGTGAACAGTTGTTCATCAAACTCTTGATTTACTCTTGTGATGTAGCAGTAAGCCGCTACCAAGTCCCCTCTCAGCCTTCTCTTCTCTAGGCTTAAAAGGCCCAAGTCCCTCAGCCTCTCCTCATATGGCTTACCTTGCAAGTCCCTGAGGCTCTTTTTTGGATTCTTTCAAGTTTTTCCACATCCTTGTTGAAGTGTGGCTCCCAGAACTGGGCATAGTATTCCAGCTGCAGTCTCTCTAGTGCTGAGTACAGTGGAAGAATCACTTCCTTGGTTTTACATGAGATGCAGTGGTTGATGCAAGCCAGATTGTTGTTTGCCCTGCTGGCTACAGCATCACACTGACCGCTTATGTTCATGTGAGGGTGAACTATTACCCCTAAGTTCCTTTCAGCTGTGGTGCAAGTCAAATTGTTGTCATTGAGCCTGTAAGGATGTTGGGGATTATTTGCCCCCAGATGGAGCACTTTACACTTCTCAGCATTGAACCTCATCTGGTTCTGACCTGGCCACCTCTCCAGTCTCTCCAGGTCTGCCTGTTTCTGCAGCCTATCTGCAGGCGTGACCACATTCCCCCATAACTTGATGTAGTCAACTTGGCCAGTGAGTTCTTCACCCCCACATCCAAATCTTTGATAAAGATGTTAAAAAGCATCGGACCAAGAGGGACACTACTGGCTACTTCTTGCCAGAATGACACAGATCCATTCATAAGAACTCTCTGGGTCCTACCTCACAGCCAGTTTGCACCCACTGAACTGTCAAGAAGTTAAGTCCACAGTCTGCCAATTTTCCCACGAGGACATCATGGGATACTAGCTCAAAGGTGTTTTGGAAGTCTAGGTATAAAGCATTGACCTCCTCTCTCATGTTCAGGTGGTGAGATACCTTGTCATAGAAGGCGATGAGATTGGTAAAACAGGACCTGCCCATGACAAAGCAATGCTGGTTGTCATTCAGAATCTTACCCTCTACAGTTTAGTTGCACATAGACTCCTTGATGAGTTTTTCTAGGATTTTCCCTGCGATACAAAGTAGGCTAATTAGCCTATAGTTGTCCAGATCCTCCCTCTTCCCCTTATTGAAGATAGGCACAATGTTGGCCCTCTTTCAATCCTCAGGGATCTCCCCTAAGCACCACAATTTTTTTTTAAAGATTCATCAGGGGTTCTGCAATGACCTCAGCCAGTTCCTTCACCACTCTTGGGGGAAGTTCATCTGGTCCTGCTGACTTATAAATGCCTAGCTTTTCTAGTTGGCTATGCACCAGCTCAGCATCAACAGTGGGAAGGCTGTCATTCCCACCATACCCCATGTAAGCCTTATCTGCATGTTTTTCCCCTTGGTCCGGTGAAAAAATGAAACGAAGTGGGCATTCAGGAGTTCAGTTTTCTCGTGGGTGTCAGTTACCAGCTGTGCTGGGGTGTGCAGCAGGGGCCCATGCTTCCACTTGTTTTCCTCCTGCTCCCTACATACCTAAAGAAGGACTTCTTATTGTCCTTGACTCTTGTTGCAAACTTGAATTCAGTCACTGCCTTAGCTTTCCTACATGTGCGAACCACTGTTGTATAGTGTGGCAGGGCACTGGTAGGACTGGGTCAGGGAGGGGCAGATGCCTGATTTGGGTGGCCATTTTAAGGCCCAGCTCCCTGAGTGGAGGGTGGCTTGTGATCAACCAGCCAGAGGAGAAACACCTTTCTGCTCCGCTTTGTGGAGGTAAGAGTGTGAGGCTAGGGAGATGGCTTCGAGGCCTCAGTGGTTCTGGGCATGACCTAAAACTGTACCTTGCCAGGACAGGGAGGCCTGTGGGGCTGGTGGTGGTGTGGCAGTCCCCATGTAAATGCTAGGAGTGAGCACCTACCTGGTGTAAGGTTGGTCAGGGTGCCTTAACCTCAGGCCCCACCTTTGGGTGGGTTATTTAATGCAGAGAAGGTCAGGAAAGCTTCTTGAAGTGCCTGAGCCTGCTGGGGTGAATGATCCCACAGGTCCAGGCACATTTTGCAGAGCACCTGAGCTGGGAATGGGGGACCCCTGAACCCTGTGGGCAGGCAAACAGCTTAGACCTGACCCAAGGTACCTGACTGGTCCATGCTGGGGCCAGGGGCCCACCACAAGGGACACCCAGAGAGCAAAGAAGCTTGGGGTTCTGACTAGCCTGAGAAGGGCCAGGGCCTAAGGGAAAGCCAAAGGTCCCAGAGAGGGGACCACAGCTAATGGGCAAAGGGAACAGCTGAGTTTAGCTGCCTGGGATGACATTTGGGAGGCTTGGGCTGCAGTGTAGGGGTGGAACGGAGGTACAGATACCCCACTAAACATTGGAGTTCAAAATGGGCAGCCTCCCACCTAATTCACACCTCAATACTATTACATCAGGGTGTAGCAGATGAGTGAGGTGAGCAGCTGGCCCATAGACAGGAAGCAGGTTGGTGCTTGCACTGGGTGTAAAAGCTTGCCCCTGACACACACAGTCCTCCTTAAGGACTGTTCCTAGCTTCCATTGTGTGTATGGCTCTTTCTTCTTTTTCAAGAGGACCATGATATCCCTATTGAGCCAAGAGGGCTTGAAAGCCCTTCTGCTGCTTTTCCTCTGCATGAGATGGTCTTCTTTTGTGCTTCAATGATCGTGTTCTTGAGAAATGACCACTCTTAGTATACTCCATTCACTTCAGTGCCTAGTCCAGCATTGCCTCCCCTACTAATGTCCTGGGCCTGTTGAAATAAGCGTTTTTGAAGTCCAGGACTTCAATCCTGCTAGTTGGTTTGTCTACCTTGTGGTAGACAGTGAACACGATGATCTCATTGTTGCTGTTGCACAGGCTACCATCAATGTTCAAGTCGCTCACCAGATCATCTCCTTTGTCCAAAACTAAATCTAGGAAAAGATTGCCTCTAGTCGGCCCTTGCACTTCCTGGGTCAGAAAGAGCTCTTTGCAGGTTATGAAGCTATGTGACTGATCTGAGCTAGCCAAGTGTTCCTCCCAGTCTATATCTGGGTAATTGAAGTCACCCATAATGACCTTGTCTCTTGCACACATGGCCTCTGCCAGTTCTTGAGCGAACTCAAGATCGAGCTCCTCTCCCTGGTTTGGTGGCCTGTAGTAAATGCTTACAGTTAGGTTGCTCTCACCACACCCCCGCTCCCCTGAAGTTTGACCACACAGGGTTTCTAGTTGCTTATCTTGGGAGCCAATGCCAGCCTCCAGAGAGGTGTACTACTTCCTCACATAGAGAGCTACACCTCCATCTTTTTTCCCTACTTGGTCCCTTCTTTGCAGGTTGTAGCCCTCTATGGCTATGTTCCAATCATGTGAGGAGTCCCACCACATCTTTGTAATCCCTACAAGGTCATATTGCCCACTAGAGAGTAGGAGGGCTATCTCCTCCTGCTTGTTCACCACGATCCTAGCATTAGTGTATAGGCACCTGAGTCCCCCAACTGACACCCCCGATTTCCTGATACACTGTGGAAGAACTGTTCCCTGAACTCTTTCAAAAGTGGTTATCTTAGTGTCCTCCACAATGGAGCTTTCATGTGTGCCAGTCCCTGGGTATGCTCTACCTGGAGTTTTCCCGTCCCCCAGTGAAGTTAATTTAAAGCCCTGTCCAGAAGATCAGCCATCCTGGCTGAGAACAGGGACTTACCTCTCTATGTAAGGTGGATGCTGTCTTGTCCAAGGAGTTCTCTCTCCCTGAAGTGTGGGCTGTGGTCAAAGAAACCAAAGCCCTCATGGTAGCACCACCATCAGAGGCATCTGTTTACTACTTCAACACAACCTTCCCTCCTGGGTCTGTGACCTGCAACCAGGAGCACAAAAGAGAAGACTGCTTGCACCCCTAATTCCTTGAGCCCAGCCCCCAGAGCCCTGTAGTCACTTATGACCCTGTCCAGATTACTCCTGGCCATGTCGTTCATGCCCACATGGATGAGGAGCATGGGGTAGTGGTCAGATGGGCAGATGAGCCTAGAGATCCTCTCTGCAATGTCTTGGATGCAGGACCCAAGGAAGCAGCAGACCTCGCAGGCTAGGGGGTGTGGACAGCAGATGGATCCCTCTGTGCCCCTCAGGAGAGAGTCCCTCCCACCACCCAGCATCTGCTCTTAGGGATAGGATTTCAACAGGCTCAGGGCAATAGTAGGGGAAGTGCTGCAGAACGAGGGACCAAAGGTGAAAGGAGTGAATGAAGAGTAGTTGTTCCTCAAGGACATGATCCTCAAAGCACAAAAGAAGTCCATTCCCATGTGGAGTAAAGGTAGCAGAAGGGCTGGTAAGCCCTCTTAGCTTAATAGGGATATCAAGCTCCTCTTGAAAAAGAACGAAGAGGCACACAAACAATGGAGGCTTAGGACAGTCCCCAAGGAGGACTACGCAACAATGGCCTGCACTTGTAGGGAGCAGATTATAAAGGCTAAGGCAGCAACTGAATTTAACCTAGCAACAGAAATCAAGGACAATAAGAAGTTTGTTTTTAGGTATGTAGGGAGCAGGAGGAAAACAAATGGAAGCGCAGGGCCATTGCTTAACAACTCAGGACAGCAAAGGGGCCTTTGCTTACCAGCTGTTGTACTGTATAGTGACAGTATTTGCAAGAAATCTAAAGAGTGATAGAGCACAGGAACATTCTTCTTTGGCAAACTATTTTACCTATGACAGAGAAATAGTTCCTCTCCTCCCCCCCCCCCCCCCCCCCCCCCACTGTCCCCCCCCCCCCCCCCCCCCCCGCCCCAAAATGTTTGATTGTATCCTGACTAGAGATTTGGGATCCTCCCAAATTGTTTAAATCTATTCTGGAAATAGTGAGAAAGAGATAATTTAACAAGAACGTAGCTCATTAGTGCCTAAGTTAACCTGACAGTGGAAGATAAACCTTGTTAAAGTTTCCAGGCGTGGTGTAGATTTCAGTGTGATAATCAAAGAAATTAGAGGTCATCTTTCACAAACACTAGATTTACATTTTAAACGATTATTTCTTTCAATAATCTAGGCAGTGCTGCAGGCAGTGACAGTGCATTTCTGCTATAACTCAATACCTGGCAACTTGATCTCTGCATATGAGAAACTTTATGGATTTAATACCCTTGATATGTGCCTTAGATTTAAAAGCAGTGCCCTTTTTAGTCAATTTGGAATATTGAATGTATAGCTTCAAGCCCAGAGGAGGAAACTAACTAGAGAATTAGTGGATTAGACTAATTCTGTTCAACCATAGTGCCTCATACATCCTCACATCCACCCACTTTCCCAATACTTTTTAGTCAATCTCAGTCTAAAAAATGCCTTCATTTTCTTGCCAGAGGCACACATTGTACTGACATTCCTCTTGTCTCCTGTACCATATGCATTCCTTTCCCCTTTGATTCCTTTTATTTTGGTTTTTCTACCTGAAACAAAACCCACACATTAATTCAATTCATTATGAATTTGCAGTTTGTTGTTATATTGTTGTGTGGTAGTTAGTGTGGTAGTTAGTATGCTTCTGCATTAAAATGATTGTAGTGTTTTTTTCAGGAATGGTCATAGCTACATTAGAAATACAGCTTTTCTTGCCATCAGATGGTACTTCTCTATTAACAATTTTAATATGATTCAAAAATAGAGATGGAGTTGAAATACATCCCCAGACAGAGCACTTAGCTAAATTAGATGCTTACTAGTGCATGACATCACAGAAAGAAGCAACAGAGCAGCTAAAATATGGAGTAGCACAAGCCTGGAGACTCCAGAGAATCAAAATAGAAAGTTGCCTAAGTGATAGGTTTTCCTTTGTGTCAAACATGAGGATTTGCAGTCTGCAAACAAAGCAAAGCATAGTTAAGACATAATCCAAAAGAGATGGAAGTTTAAGCATTTTTCACGCGAGCATCAGCAAAACTCACTTATGGATGTATAAAAAATAAGGTGAAGTCGGACATCTTTGGCACAGCCCTGTTTACTAACAAAAATGTACAAAGTCCTGTTTCTCTGAGCACAGAAGAAATCAAACAGCAAGAAGGCATGTCTACACATTCATTAATGGGATGCAATTACAGTGCATTTAGTACCTGTAATCACAGTTACTAACTTAATGCGCCGTAATCAGCGTTACTGTGCAGTAGTGCCAGCATGTGCTTTTTAAGTGACGCTAATGCACAGTAGACTAATTTGACTGTGCAGGAATAAAACAGCAGGAGACAGTTTCTCTGCTCACAGGCCCAAGTCTTCATTAAGCCCATATCATAGAACCATAGAAAAATAGGACTGGAAGTGACTTCAGGAGGTCATATGCTCTAACCCCCTGCTCTAGGCAGAATCATCGCTGCCTAAACCATCCCAAATGAATGTTTGTCTAACCTGCAGTTAAACACATCCAGGAACACGGATCCTACCACTCATCTAGGACATCTGTTTTAGGGCTTAACCACTGTCATAGTTAAAAAGATCTTCCTAATATCCAACCTAAATCTCCCATATTGCTATATAAGCACATTACATCTCGTCCTGTCCCCTGTTGATGAAGGTAAGAGTCAATTGCCTTCCTCTTCAAAGCAACTTATTTTGTATTTAAAGGCAAGGAGTAAATCCCTGCTCAGACTTTTCTTCTTTAGACTAAATAATCTGAACTCTCCAAATGTTCCTCTCCAAATTTTCCAGACCTCTAATAACTCTTGTTCTCTTCCAGACTCTTTCAGATATGTTGATATCTTTCCTGAAGTACAATGCCCAAAACTGGAGACAGTACTGCATATGAGGCCTCACCAAGTGCTGAAAAGAGTAGACCAATCACTTCCTGTGTCTTGTATGTAATACTCCTAGTAATAAAGCTCAGCTTTGCTATTTTCTTGTTTTGTAACAAAAGCACTCTGTTCATACGCAGCTTGCGGTACACTATAAACCCCAGGGCTAGGGACAGACATTACACATAAACTGGTTTAAGCAATCAGAAAATGGTTTAAACCTGTAACAGAACATAAGTTCAGTGCACATAAACCAGTTTCAAAATGACTGAAACTGGTTTAAGATAAACCTGGTTGAATGTAGTATCAGACGTAACTGATTTGGGTCAAACTGGTTTATGCAATGTCTGTCCCAGATCCCTTCCTGGTTTAAGTTAAACCAGAGCCCCCTCCCCCAGCATCCCAGATACTTTGCAGCCCTAACCTGGGCTCTCTGCTCCAGAGAACAGGCTGGCCCTGCCCCTCTGCTCCCTAGATGCAGCTCCATGGGAGACTGCAGGCACAGCAGAGTCTGCCTCACTTCCCCCTGCCTCAACCCACTGCTCACTGTTCAAGCAGAAATCTGTCCCTCCTTCCCTTCTCCCACAGCATGAACCCCAGCTACACAAACCCTAGCCGGCATGTGGTATTCTAGTTAATGCTGAGATGTGTCTGTGTGTGCGTCTCTCCAATTTCACTGGGACAGGCAGACAGAACAGCATCCCTTGGGGCTTTTTGGAGCTAATTAACAGGTCATCTGGTAATGTCCCTCCCTTCCTTCCTTGGATAAAGCTGTTTAAGAAGAGCTTGAACTAATGAGAGATGCTTCTGTTTCGTTGATGGGCTGATACACTCTGTGTTATCAGCTCCCTGCTGGCTCCCTTGCATGTCAGGTTTGCAGATAGTACAAAGAAGCAGGGAGAGGGAGATTAAAAAGCTCAATATCATCAATACATGCATGCATTACACACCCTTCTTTTGCTTCAGAGTGCTAGTTGGGGGCTGGGGGCTGTCAACACTTCTGGCAAATGCCTTCCTGAATCCTTCTTGAGAAACTCTCTGTCTTAGCTGTTTACAAGGGCCATGCTACTGGTACTTTTATTGCTGTGTCTAGTGCTTTTCTACTGCCTTCTTAGCTCTGGTCTTTCTACTATTTGTCAAATAAATGCCCAAACATCTCTTCTAGTAAGTGCCCTATCCCCCATGTGTGCTGAATCAGTTCCCAGGCAAACATTTTGCAACACATCATTCATCTTCTCATGAATGCTGCGTGCCCCCAGAGGCTGGGGAGGCACAGCGAGCTCCTGCAGATGGCAGTGGCACTGTCAGCGGCGGAAGCGGGGAAGGGTTGGTGAGTGCTGACCAGCTGTCAGCTACCACCTGCAGATGCTGCTGGCAGCATCAGCCGCATCCAGCGGCAATAGGGGACTGCCCGCAGATGCTTCTGGCAGTGTCTGTGGTGAAAGGGGGTGGTGGTGAGCAGCGACCATCTGCAGGCACCGCCAGCAGTGTCAGCAGCACTTTTTGCAGGGGGGGGCACCACCAATTTCAGCGGGTGCACATGCACCTGTGTGTACACCCTCTGCTTCGCCAATGCATCTTCTACTCAAGCCTTGCCATGTGGCTTTCTACTGATACAGCAAGCAGTTTACATAACAGAACTTCATGTTTCCTGTAACATTTGTCCTGAATAAAAGGCGGCTGTTAGAACCATTAACTTTAACAAGATTTAACCTTAATCTTAACACTATTATTTTTAAATTATTGAAACCTTCTTAAACAGATCCTAATTTCACGTTGTCAATTTTAAACCTCCCTTTGTCTTCCACCAGAGCAAAACATAAATTTAATGCATGACTGTTTTAAAATGTAAATTTAAAAAAATTAACCAAAAAAATACCTGAATTTAATTTGAAATTTTATTTATCAATTGCCTTAACCCAAATCCTGAACTGTGCGCTGTTTGATAGGACTAGTGTTAGAGACTGATTCAGAAAAGCAATTAAGCATGCACTTAATTACATATGTGAGGCCTCATTTAAAGATAAGCACCCACTGAGGAGACCTAACTGAACAAGAATGATTCCTGAATCAGGGACCTAATTTAGAAGAGGGGATAGGGGAAGGATATAAGCATGAGATTATGATAGTTCTTATGATTACACATAAACATTCACATTTTTTTTTCTCTGGTATTATTCTATATTCCATACTGTTTCCAACCTGGAGATCATTGAATTGTCTCTGAACAAAATGTCTTAATAAAAGATAACAAGC
>NW_005842376.1:1133103-1138643 GCF_000455745.1 Alligator sinensis
AATGGGGCTATTATAGTACCAGAGATGCATATTATCATGAGGAAACACAAACTATGGAACACTTTCTACTCTGTGCACTCTTAAACTGTTCGAAATTGAGGACCAAGCCAAAGCAATAGACCAGACATATCATATGCCCAATTTCAGAGAAACATGTAGTTGTTTTGAAAGACATGAGAAGAAGAAGACTCTAAATTGTACTATATCCATATGTGATGGGCTAGCTGATAGTGATTTAGCCCAGGGGTTTTGAAAGGGTAAAAGATGATTGGAGGGCTTGGGATTCCCTTTCCTCACCAATCAGGCCCCTGAGACTCACCCTCCATGTCCCCTGATTGGCCCCTTGGGTCACCTGGAGGGGGATAAAAGGGGCAGCACGGCTGACTCAGGGGAGACCAGTGAGGGACCACAAGGAAGGAGTTTCAAAGAGCTGGCAAGAGCTGGGCTAGTGGGGCGGGAGCAGTTGCCCCAGAACAGCCTAAAGGAGTGGGACCTGCAGGCAGCAGTTGGACCCTCAGCAGCACGGTGTGTGGCCGGCAGGAGAGGCTTCCTGCTGGGCTCCAGGATCCCCTATGAGAGGCTGTGGCCAGCAGGAGAGGCTCCCCAGCTCCAGCAAGGAACTAAGCAGTGACCTGACAGGTTCCCAGCTCTGCTTCCAGCTCCTCCAATAAGAGGCCAGGCAGCTCAACATGAGGCCGGGGCTCCTGGAAGGTCAAGACCCCTAACAGCTTGGAGCAGCACCAGCACTGGTGGCTATGTAGTAGAGTTTCTGCCTACCATGGGGAAGGTCTAAGTTTAAGTCCCAGCTGGGATGACTTGGGGTGAGTGAAGTGACAGGGAGAAATTCTTGTTGCAGTGGAAAGGGGACATTGTGTTTTCCCTTTCCCCGCCCCCCTCAATCCCTCCCCAGGTACCTAGGCCTATATTCCTTGTTATTTGACATGTTGTATTTTGTGCCTTTTATATTTCACCAACTGTTATTGCTTGTTCTGCTGTTTGTTTTTATATTTTGTTAACCCTGTCTTTTGTCAACTGGATGGATATGTCTATAATTGTAAGTGTCTAACCTTTATTGAATCCTGCCCCCCCAGGGTGTTGTAGTGTCCCCTATACTCCCTGGTTTATACTGGTTATGTTCCCAGTACTGTTCTATCATTAAAGGTATATGGTTAAGTCCCCATTGGTGGTCTGATTCTGCTCTATAGGGGGAGGAGAGTCCCTACACCTCCCACAGCGCTTGTGCACCTGCTCTGATTCCTTCAATTGGAGAGGGTGTACCTCTTGGAGTACTGCCCGGGTTATACATACTAGGCCAGGAGGTTAAATTTTCATTCTGTAAATCTATGCACTTAGGGACTGACTATCATTTACAATAAGTTTCTTATATACAGTACTGCTCTTTATATGTCTAAGCTGTTTATGTACAGCAGTTTATGTAAAGAAGCTGTGAACATAAATTACATGTTGCAACTATTTTAAAGTCTGTGTAGTGTACATTTAGGGTGCATTTACATGAGATGCTTTACTGTACACTGGCATAATTTACTATGCAGTAGGTGCATCTACACATGCGCACCACTGTGCATTTGGTACTGTGCAGTCATTTAGTACTTGCTACTGTGCAGTCCTGGCAGTGCACAGGTCATTTTCAACCCTACTGCACAGAAGCAAAGTACTAGTTGGTACTGAGCAGTAGTGGTGGCATCACGGTTAGTGCCCTCTGATGCTAGGTCACTGTAACAACAAGCTATGTTGTCTTGTGTAGATGTACCCAATAAGTGTGTACATCTCACGTGCACATGCTTCCTGAGTGTGTCTATATGTGTCTTCATGTGTATGTATGCACACCTAAACTTAATGTGCCTTTGCTTAAGGAGCATTAAGGCAATTTAGGCTCATGTCTACACGTGGACAGACTAATGCACATTAAGGAGCATTAAATTTAAGCATGAATAGCTAAGTTGCGTAAGCGCATGTGTAGCCAACCACCAGGGGATAGGAGATTGCTCCCTTCTCCCAGGAGATGCCTGTTGCTGGGGCAGAAGCCTGAGCGGGGACTGTGTACCCCTGCTCCAGTAGCAGGGATTTCCAAGACCCCTGCTCCAAGATCACAATCAGCATATTTGCTCCCAGTCAGGTTTCTACACAAGCTCTACTATGCAGTAAATAATTGCAAGTGCATTTGCTACTTGTATTTGCACAACTAGCAAGTTTTACTGCTCAGTGGGTGGAGCTACACATGCCTCTTTTAAGCAGGCTTAGCCTAAAATCGCCATTTTTAAGGTGCATTAAAAGCACATGTCTACATGTGTGCACCCTTAATGCACCTTAAAAATGGTGATTTAAGGTGATGTGAGGCTCCAAGATCACAATCAGGGAGCAGGGGCTGGGAAATCTTTATCTCCCAGCCCCTACTCCACCATCATGATTAGGGAGTGCAGGGTTGGGAGATCCTTATCTCCCAGTGCCACCTACATGACTGCAGGGCCTGCACTTGGAAATAAGGATCCCTCAGTGCCAGCCCCATGGCCGCAGAGCTGGTGCAGGGAGCTCCCTGCTGGTGAGGGGTTGGGGAACCTGTCTCTCCTCAGCTCTGCAATCGTGGAGCTGAGTGGGGAACAGGCTCTTCAGTCCTTCCCCTGTGATCATGGAGTAGGGTTGGGATCTGTCCCAGTCAGGGGCAGATCCTAGCCCTGTGCCCTGAGCAGGTGATCAAGGCACGGGGCTTGCAAAGAGCTGCAGGTGTGGGGCAGGTCCCAGCCCTCTGCCCTGATCTGCTGGTGGAACAGCTAGTAGTGAACTAGTTGCTAGCTGCCCCACCAGCAGATTGAGACAAGGGGCTGGGACCTGCAGCTCTTTCCTAGTCCCCTGTCTCTGATTGGGGAGCCAGGGTCACGAGCTCTCTGCTGTCTCCACATTGTCCCCATTCTGATGGCAGGCAGTCCCCAGGGTCAGGGTGCAATGTTCCAGCTCCGGCCAGGAGACAATTGCCTCCTGGGCCAGTGCTTCCTGCTAGCCCCTGGGGTAGCACCCAGGGAGAACCTGGTTGTGGCAGAGGCCCATTGCAGGGTCTCAGGAAGGGCCCCAGGACCAGTTTGCTTCCATTAGCAGTAAATCTGTTCCTGCTTCCCTGAACATGTAGGCATTTGCCCAGGAGCATTTACTCACAAGTAGTTTACTCATGAATAAACTGCTCCTGCATCAAATACACATGTAGACACAACCTTAGTGTAACAGAAAAAGAGGCCTGGAAATTCTGTGGTGTTTGTCACTGTGGTAGACAGTGATGAAATGATAAGAAACATACTGATTGTTTGTTGCATTTTCTAAATTTTCATTGCGACAAAGTACCAACATCAGAGTTACCTTTTAATAAAATGGAGTGAGGAGATATTGATTCTCAGTGGGACTTTAGATATTTGTAACAACTATGCGTGGACTGTTCTCTCCTTACATAATGTTAATTTCTTTTTTAGGTATCAAAATAAAATGTTTAACGAAGTTCCTATTATAGTGAGAGAATAAATCTCCAGGACAAGGAACATTGTGCCTCCAGTAATTTAGTCTTACGCATGTATTTACGTAACAAATATTGATTTAATCATAGCTAAAAAGAATGATTTTTTCCCCCTGTGGGGATATTGCTGAATGTCATTCATTCAAGTTATAGTCCAAGCTTGCATATTATAAGCTTTTCAGAGCAGAGACTAGCTATTTTTGTTCATTTTGTACGTTACCAAACACAAACAAGGATAATATATGAGCATTAGCATAGACATATAGTTGCATATTCAAAGTTAGGTATATTCACGTGCACACAGATTTGAAACATTCAGATGAAAGCACCAGCTATTCATTCACATGTAAACCAATTATTTTGAATGTGCACACAGGCAGCTACTAGGGGTAGTGGCCACATGGTCTTAGAAATACCTGATTGGAATGCAGAATTGGGAATCTGGACATATCAGGCAAAAAATAATTTTGGAATTTTTTTTCGTACAGGGCATCACCATTTTTAAGGTGCATCTTCAACATCCCCATCAGTGAAGGTCAAACAAGAATCCTAGAATTTTTGCCGAACAACTCTTTTGTATCTATCCTGATTCCAGTTCTGGAGCTACTACCTCTAAAGCTAGTTTGGGGTATCTCTGCATGGTCCTCCACTATATGCATGTACCCTACATTTCTGTCAGTCCTGTGACCTAGGTGACTAAATGGATGCTTCTGGGAATGCCCTGAACTGCTCAAGTCCTAAGAAATTAAGCACCAGGCTCAAACTTTAGTCCCAGTGGGATCCAAAAGACAGATCTTTCTAGCCTAACATTAATTCACTGCATGGGTGTGTCCACACATGCAAGCATGTGTGCTTGCAGTGGCTCAAATAGAAGCAGTGCAAATTTGAGCTGGGGCTTTTTGCCTCAGTGCATGTGCTAGGACATGCCAGCTGTGCCAGCTGGACTGCTGAAGCATCCCTGAGAGTTCCCTGCACCCTCTACCCACTGCAGCAGTCTGGCAGTGGGGGCTGCTGCCTGCCTGTGCCCTGCTGTGCACCTGCCAGACTTGGATGGGGATTGCAGAGCCAGTAGAGGCATCTGCCCTTCTGGGCCAGCTACCAGTGGACTGCGGCTGCAGGGTTGGTCTTTGTGTGGCTCTATTGCCATGTGTGCCCCCTGCCTGGCCATCTGGGCAGCTATCACCTGGAAGATGTTCTGGGTATGGTGGCTTGCTTTGAACTGTAAAAGCATGTCCTCCTGGCCTCAATTGGCCAGGAGGTCATCCACCTCCAGCTGGGTCCAAGGTGCCAGCTGTGAGCAGGCAGGGTCCTGCCACTGGCCTCCCTCACAGGAATTCTGGTGTTCCCTATTGGAAAACTGAAAAATCCCTGATAAAAAAAAATCCCCAAATCACTCTCTAAAATACCCCCAAATCCATGTTCCTCCACAAGTAAAACAAAAAACCTCTATAAAGAGAGAAAGAGAGTGAGACAGAGACAGCAATCAGTTGGACAATGTTTTATTGATATAGCTACAGTGTTAAAGCAAGTCTTTTATCATAATAATAAAGTGAACTCTAAATACAGGTTTTATGAATTCATGAATACATATTTTGCTGCCCTCCCACAGGGTGATGGCCCCCACACAGGGGGTTGGTCCCCCACACAAGGGCTACAGCCCCCCAACACAGGGTTCAGCCCCTACACAAGGGGTTCAGCCCCCCAACAGAGTGTTCAGCCCCCATACAAGGGCTACACCCCCCCAACAGGGGATTCAGCCCCCCAACAGGGGGTTTGCCCCCCACACAAAAGGTTTGCCCCCCAAAAGGGGGTTCAGCCCCCCAAAAGGGGTTCAGGCCTCCAACATGGGGTTTGGCACTCTCACAAGGGCCCCCCCAACAGGGTGGGTTCATCCCCCACACAAGGTGTACAGCCCCCCAATGGGGGCTAAATGGCCCCTTCAGGGGCTTACACCCCCCTGCAAGGCCCACATGCCCCACCCCAGCCCCCTCATTGCTGCCCCACCTGGCCCCATTTCCCACCA
>NW_005842376.1:1138710-1142757 GCF_000455745.1 Alligator sinensis
AGTGGGCGGGGCCAGCGGAGGTCCCTTCCCCCCTCCTCCAGCCCCCCCCAGCCCCTTACTCGCCGGCGCCGGAGCCCTGGTATTAAAACACATGGTCTGGTGGGCTGCATGTTTCAGCACCAGGGCGAGGGGCCAACCATAGAGATGCTCTGGCAGCAGGAGTGTCTCTATGGAGGACTCAGTCTCCGGTTGCCTGTCCTGCTTTTTTATACTTCTCTTTTTTTAGACCCTTGGATATCCAAGGGTCAAATTTTCTCCCTGTGCTGCAAGTTTGCAGCACAGGGAACCTTTTTTTGCTCCCGCACATGCCTGTTGCCCTGCCTCAAAGGGGTTTGAGGTGGGGCAAGAGGCACGTGTGCACTTGTGTGGACGCGCTCCATGGGTTTAAAAGGTGCAAACCTTCAAGTTCCTGGTACCAGATACTAGGGCTGTGTGAAACAACACCATTCCATTTTGACTTCCATTTTGATGTTTTGATGGGACAGTGTTTTGTTTTGAGTGTCATTTCAATTCGAAACTGCTGTTCCATTTCATTTAATCAAAACTCTTTCGCTGTGTGGATGCTCTTTCAGCGTTTCACCCATAGGCTATAATGTAGAAGCATGAAACTGCCTACAACTTTGTCATTTCTTGTTTGATTTGGATGAAACGTGCAAGGATGGTAGCCCCTTCTGAGGCCATGAAGTCTGCCAAGTGTCCAGGAGATAGTTGCAGGGGTTTCTGGGAAACTGAACCTCAAATTCTTGAAAGCAAAACTCATGTCACATATATGTGTTAAGGCACATCAGGGTGAAAAACTGCACACATGGTAGCCCCTACAGAGGACACAAAGACTGCCAAGTTTCAAGGAGATAGGTGCAGGGGTTTGGGGGAAATTGCACCTTAGGCTGCTGACAAGCAAAACTTATGACATGGGTGACACTGTGGGTGTGTTAAGGTACAGTGGGGTGAAAACTGTAGGCCTGCTAGCCCCTGCGGAGGCTACAAAGCCTGCCAAGTTTCAAGGAGATAGGTGTAGGGGTTTCTGGGAAACTGTACCACAAGCTGCTGACAAGCAAAACTCATGATGTGTGTGTATTAAGGCACAACAGGGTGAAAACTGCAGGCATGGGAGGCCCTGCTGAGGTCATGAAGCTTGCTATGTTTCAAGGAGATAGGTGCAGGGGTTTCTGAGAAACTGCACCTCAGGCTGCTGACAAGCAAAACTCACGACATGGGTGGCACTGTGTGTGTGTTAAGGCACGCTCTCACTGGTGCTGGGTCCTCTACACAACACGGTAGCGTGCTGCCCCAATGAGGCCTCCTCCTGCCCTACAGCCTCAGTCCAGTCCACCACTTTAAATGACAACAGGTAATATCTTAGTAAGCAGCACAGTAGCACCAGCAGCATTTCAGGCAGTGAAACTGTCACAGGCTAGAGCCTTGCTTTCCTTTCCTGCAGGAGCTTCTTCTCCAGCAGCTGCCAGAGAACTCTCCTTGCCAGCCCCCACCCTGGGGATTAGATGTGCCCAGGGCCCTGCGTCCTTCCAGTCAGGTGCTAGGGGTGTTGGTCTAAGGACATGGCACT
This sequence comes from Alligator sinensis, assembly GCF_000455745.1. Taxonomy (NCBI): domain Eukaryota; kingdom Metazoa; phylum Chordata; order Crocodylia; family Alligatoridae; genus Alligator; species Alligator sinensis. Next base: position 1,140,278 of record NW_005842376.1, read on the forward strand.
GGCAAACAAGGTCCTTTCCTTTGAGTCAATCTAATCCGGTATGTTTTAGCAGAACAACTGAATAGTTAGTTACAAAAATATATCTGAGCAAGCTTTCAGGTTGAAAACCTCTTTGTCAGGCTGAGGAAACAGCTGCAGTTGGTGTGTGTGTGTGTGTGTGCTATTCCTGGATGGAAGGAATAGTAAAGAAGCCAGAGGCTGGCATGCAACACAGGCAAGAAAGCCATTCAGTGAAAATGGAAATGGAGGTGTCAGGGGGTGAGGGACAGGCTGTGGTTGGGTGGGGAGGAAGAAGGGAGATGTAGCAGCTCAGGTAAAAGTGGAGAGGTACCTGGGGACTCAGATGTCCAGCAGGTTGTAGTGTGTCATAAATCCAATATCTATATTGAGTCCATGAGTTTCTGTACCTAGGAGGCTGATGAAGTGAAGTTCATTGGCCCAGCTCTGAAAAGTGGTTTGTAAATTCAAACAAACACCAAATCTTGCTAACCTAACTTCATCACAAGAAGCCAACTTCCTACAGCTCAAAACACAAAACCTGCCAACAATCTCCAGTCCCCCTACAAACTGCGCACCAGAATCTATCAAAGACAGCAAAACCCAACTACCTGTGGAGGCACATTTCTAAAAAAAAAAATTCTCTCTCCAGTCTCTTAGGCCGGATCCTGAAAGGGAATTTACAAACCACTTTTCACACCTGGGCCTATGAACTCCACTTCATCAGCCTTCTAGGTAGTAGGAACTTGGAGGTATCAGCTGGGGCTATGGGGAAGGAAGAGACCCCAGGTCCTGGGCATGACCACTAAAACTGCACTCTGCCAGGGTTGGAGAGGCCTGGTGGGACTGCTGGTGGCACAGAAGCCCCAGGAAACACCCGGACCGGGAATCCCCCTGGTGAAAGGTGGGTAGGAGGTGCCATCACTTCTAGCTACCACACGCACGCACAGTCCTGGCTGGGGAAAGCCCAGACCCATCATGTCTTTGACAGGCCTGAGGCTTGCTGGTTACAGTGGAGTTGTGAGCTCATCTTAGCTGCCTGGGATGCCAGCTTTAGGGTTGAAAAACCCTTTGTCAGGCTGAGGAAGCACCTGCAGTTGGTGTGTGTGTGTGTGCTGTTCATGGATGGAAGGAATAGTAAAGAAGCCAGAGGGAAGATACTGAAGATATTGTTGGCAGGTTTTACGTGTCTTGTCATGGCATGGCCTGGATCCATTCAGTGTGTTTTGGGCTGTAGGAAGTTGGCTTCTGGTGATGGGGTTAGTGAGGCTCAGTGCTTGTTTCAATTTACAAAACACTTTTCACTAATGAGCCTATGAACTGCACTTCATCAATTTCCTAGGTACAGAAACTCATGGACTCAATATAGACATTGGAATTCTGACACACTACAACCTGCTGAATGTGGAGACTCAGTGGAACTGCATGATTTTGTGCTGTGGGATGTTCAGCTTTACTTGTTTGTACCACAGCATTTTGCCCCCCTTGATACTCTGGTGGAAGTAGCCTGCCACCTTCTTGCATTTGGAAATGAGCTTGCTGGTGATGCTGGCGCCATCACTAGCAGCCCTGTCCCCCTCCAAGGCACCCCTGACAATGAGGTGGAACTTGTGTGACACAGCGGATACCAACAAAGTTGGCATCACAGACCGCCTTTACCATATTGGCCCCATTGTTGGTGACCATGAACCTGCGGGTGAGCTTGGCCTGCCCAATGAGCCACCCCTGCACCAAGCAGTTCATGGCCCCTATGTTCCCTGTTGCCGTGTGGGACTCATCCATCACCTCAGCTTGAAGGAGAGCCCACTAATGGCCTGACTGCTTGCACCAGTGGCCTGTGAAGGAGACGAAGGTGCGATCTCCACCCTGGCTGTTCCAGATGTGAGGTGAAGTGTAAGGCCACCTGCAGACCTGCCTTGCACAGCTCCTCCCTCAAGTACTCCCTGAATGCTTCATACAGGGAGGGCACCATTGTCCTGCTAAAGATGGTGCGTGTGGGCACTCAGTATGATGGGTCCATGAGCGCCATGAGCTGCCTGAACCCTGGGTGCTTAATGAAGGAGAAGGGCTGGCCATGCAGAGCAAACATCTCTCCAATGCTCTGGGTAGCCTCACTCATCTTGGGAACGTGTCACTCCCCTTTCTGTTCACCTTTCCTGCACTGTTCTAGGGTGGCCTGCCTCTGCTTTGGAGGGACAGGGGCTTTGGAGTGGAAGGGGCACTTCCCTTTGGGCACACTCCCACTGGTTCCAGGATCAGGAGGAGCAAGGGCAAGGGGGTGGTGCCTGCAGAGCTGCATCAGCATCCCCATGGTGCTCGTGTTTTGTTCCCTTGCCCTGTCTGGTTTTGGCTCAGCAGTGCAGGCAGATAGCCTATGTGGGATCATCTACCAGCTCAGAATGATCCTAGACCACACTACCCACTTACTTCTGGGATGGGGTGTGCATTTGCAGATGCTGGAATTTCCCACTCCTCAGCAGGAC
>NW_005842376.1:1142767-1155028 GCF_000455745.1 Alligator sinensis
AAGAGGCACAGCAACAGGAGGAGCAGACTCAGCTGAGCTGCTTGCCTCTACAACCTCTACCTCAGTCTCCTCTGAAGTGTCTTCTGGGAAAGGAGAGCTGGTTCTACAGGAAACTTGAGGGGTGTGGAGCACAAACTCAGCTGATTCCCTCTCCTTCCCCATAATTTCCCTTGCTAGGGCACTCAGATCTAGAACCAGCTCCAGCTTTTCCTCTGGCACTTGAAGGCTCAGCATGGGAAGTGAAATGGGGATGGAGAAGACTGTCATGCTGGGGCTGCTTCTTGTTGTCATGGTAGTGCGGGGGGTAGGGCAGGTGCTCATAGATGTAGGGTTAGAGGGGACCTGAGCAGATCATCAAGTCTGACCCCCTGCCTGGGCAGGAATGAATACTGGGCTCATATGACCCCTGGTAAGTTTAAGCTCATATGACCCCAGCTAGGTAATTATCAAGCCTCCTTTTAAAGACCCCTAAGGTAGGAGCCAGCACCACTTCCCTTGGAAGCTGGTTCCAGATCCTGGCCACCCTAACTGTGAAGTAGTGCCTCCTGATTTCTAGCCTGAACCTACTCTCAATCAACTTGTGGCCGTTATTCCTTGTTACTCAGGGAGGTGCTCGGGGGAACAGGGTCTCACCCATTCCTCTCTGGTCCCCCCAGTAAGTTTATAGATAGCCACTAGACCCGCTCTCAGCCTTCTCTTGTGAAGGCTGAACAGGTTCAGGTCCTGTAGCCTCTCCTCATAGGGTCTGCCCTGCTGCCCCCTGATCATGTGGGCGGTCCTCCTCTCGACTCTCGATGCTGGACACACCCCTCCTGAAGTGCGGCACCCAGAACTGGATGTAGTACTCCAACTGTGGCCTGACCAGTGTCACATAGAAGAGAAGGATCACCTCCTTGGACCTGCTCATGATGCATCTGTGGATACATAACAAGGTGTGGTTAGCCTTATTTACTTCATCCTCACATTGGCGGCCCATGTTCATTTTAGAATCGATAATGACTCCAAGATCTCTTTTTGTCACTGTGCTTTTGAGAAGAGAGTTCCCCAGCCTATAGGTATGTTGCTGGTTCTTTCTGCCAAAGTGCAGTACCTTGCATTTGTCAGTATTGAATCCCATCCTATTTACATTTGCCTACCCCTGTAACCTGTCCAGGTCTAGTTGTATTCTGTCCCTCCCTTCTAGCGTGCCCACCTCACCCCAAATCTTGGTGTCATCAGTGAATTTGAACAGGGTGCTTTTCACCCCCTCATCCAAGTTGCTAATAAAGAAATTGAACAATAGAGGCCCAAGGACCAAGCCCTGGTGGACTCCACAGGCCACATCCCTCCAGGTCGAATATGACCCATCCACCACCACTCTCTGGGTGAGGACCCCTAGCCAATTTGTGACCCATCTCACTGTGTATGCATCAATGCCACAGTCACCTAGCTTTTTAATGAGAATGGGGTGGGAGACAGTGTCAAAGGCCTTCCTGAAGTCCAGAAAGACTACATCCACCGCAACACCTGTGTCCAGTGATTTCGTGACCTGATCATAGAAGGCAATCAGGTTGGTCTGACAGGACTTGCCCCTAATGAACCCATGCTGGTTGCCCCTGAGCATCATCCCCCCTGCTGGTCCCTCCCAGATGTGCTCCTGGATAATTTTCTCAAAAAGCTTCCCCAGGACCGAAGACTAATGGGCCTATAGTTGCCTGGGTCCTCCCTCCTCCCTTTTTTGAAAATGGGGACCACATTGGCCTTCTTCCAGTCTTCTGACAGCTGGCCAGAGCACCACGAGTGCTTGTAAAGCCATGCCAGGGGCCCCGCAATGATCCCTGCCAATTCCCTCAGCACCCTGGGATGGAGAATGTCTGGACCTGCTGATTTGAACACGTCCAGCCCTTCCAGAAGTTCCCTAACTCAGTCCTCCCTGACCCTAGGCCTAGCAGTGTCTCTCCTGAGTCTGTCCTGAATCCCTGTAGGGGAGATATCCCGGTTTCTGCACAGAAAAATGGAGGCACAGAATTTGTTAAAAAGCTCTGCTTTTTCATCTGGTGCAATGACCAGATTGCCAAGCATATCCTGCGGGGGCCCCACATTGCCTGATGCCTTCTTTTTACTCCCTATATATTTAAAAAAGCACTTTTTGTTGTCCTTGATCCTTGTTGCTAGCCCTAGTTCTGTCTCCGCCTTTGCCTTCCAAACAGCCTCCCTACAGACTTGAGCAATGGAGGTATAATCCTCTTTGGTGATAGCCCCTCCCTTCCACTGGATGTATGCCTCCTTTTTGGCTTTCGGGCATTTGTTCCTGAATGCCTTTGGTGAGCCAAGGGAGCTTTTGAGCACTCTTGCCCGCTTTGATTCTCATTGGGACTGTTACCCCTTGGGCTCGGAGGATCGTCTCCTTAAGGAATGACCGCTCATCTTGGACCCAGTTCCCCTACTCTCTGGGACCACAATGCCTCTCCTACCAAACTCCTCAACTCATTGAAGTCGGCCCTCCTGAAGTCAAGGGCTACTACCTTGCTGCAGGCCCTTGACACCATGAGCTGGATGGTGAATTCCAGTAGGCGATGATCGCTATCGCCCATGTGGTCAAGAACCTGGAGTCCCCTCACCTGATCACTGCCTATGGCCAGGACCATGTCCAGCAGGGCATTCCCTCTGGTAGGGCTGTGCACCTCCTGGGTTAAGTGGAGGTCTTGTATCTCAGCAAGGAACCTGCGTGAGCGGTCAGACCTGACTGACTGCTCCTCCCAGCAAATGTCCGGGTAGTTTAGATCACCCATGATGACCACATCCCTTGACTTAACTGCCTCCGCCAGCTGACCCTAGAATTCCTGGTCCAGCTCTTCCCCCTGGTTGGGTGGTCTGTAGTAGACCCCCACCATTAAGTCCCTTTCCCCACAACCCCCTTGTATTCTGACCCAGAGCACTTCAGTCTGCCCCTCCTCTGACCCGATCCTGTTAGTTGAGGACATGTATTGCTCTTTGATGTAGAGTGCCACGCCCCAGCCTTTCCTCCCCGTTCTGTCCTGCCTCCATAGTCTGTAGCACCTAATGTTTACCGCCCAATCATGGGTTGAATCCCACCAGGTTTCCCACCAGGTTGCTCTTGGAGGGAATGAAGTCTCAGGCACAGGCAGTGGCAGTGGCACTGCTCCCCTCTCCTTGCTGCTTCTGGAAGCCTCATTCCGGCTACTTGTGGGAAAGAGGCTGAGTCTCAGTTTGGCAGGGTGGGGACGCTAAAGTATATATCCCCTCTTCTGCCCCTCCCTGAAGGCTTTCCAGCTGCCTTTCCGCTATGCTTCATGGTATGTTTCATAGTGTCTTGTTTTTATACAAATATATAAATGTCCAGCTCTGCTTGTTTGTCCCACAACATCTTGTATAAACAACATATATAAATGTATCTGCGTTCCTATATAGGCTAGGTTAGCAAGTAGGAAATCATTCAAATCAATATTACTAGTAGCCTTTGCTGTCTAATGCCCCTGAGCTGCAGGAAGACACAGCTCAGGAACTGTCAGACCCGAAGGCAGAAAGCAGGCCAGTTCAAACAATGCTGCTTTTTATGTTTTCTTTTCATCCCTCCCCCAGAGCACTGGGACTGGAAGAGACCTCAGGGAAGGATCACAGTCACTGGCAAGCTACACAGTCAATAATGAGAGCAGTCCTTCCCCCCCTCTTCTCCCTCCTCCTCCTTATTTTCTGTTTCCCTGCAGACAAGCCTAGCTTGAGCTTCGAAACTCTAAGTGTTTCAAAACTTTCAAAACTTTTCAACTTCCCTCATTTTGTTTTGAGGCTGTTTCAAAGTTCTTCATTTCATTTCAATTTCGCTGTTTTGAGCTCAAAGCTAATTGAAACAGCATTGAAACAGCATTGAAACAAAACAGCCAGCGAAATTTCACACGGCCCTACCAGATACCGGTAACACATTTAATGCAAAGGCCTTCAGGTATGGGCCATATTTTCATTGCCTCTAGTATTTTTTTACTTTGATTGGTATCTAAACTGATGGGTGGGTTTTCACTTTTCAAAGTTGTTGCTCACACACCTACAGCTATACAATCACTGGTAGCAATGGTTGGTGAAGCCACTGTCCCTACTGGCTGCCCTGTCAAGACCAGTTTCCCTAGTTCCAGCACAGCATGCACTGCTGTAACAGGACTTGCACATTTGCAACTTGTTCAAGAATGGGGCAAGTTGACAAATGACCCTGTGGCACTTGCTTTAAAGTGCTGCTGCCATGGTCACAACTTCTAGACTGTACAGCTTCCAGATGCTTAAGGCACAAGGACTGGGATAGTAGCTGTGCCTGTTAGCTTTAGAGCACTGAGTTGTAGTGCTTGCCTTCTGGTTAAGAAAGGAATGATGTTCTTTGTCATACTCTGTTCCTCTTTACCTCTTATCCCTTGCCAGTGCATCACAAAGCACTAATGAAAGCTGAGCTTGTTTATGTTTTAGGTTTTAATAAAGCAAATATAATCTAGGATGCCTGCACTCTGTTTGAGCAGAGCAAGAGTGATCCACCATCTGTAAACTTTCTTCCACAATTACCATCGTTTCTTTTTTGACATCAAGAGTTGAGACAACTGGGTTCATTTCAAACTTCTGGTATGCATCAGAAACAGAACTCTGCCTGATGGTTAGTGCGGGAAGATTGATGAAGTACCCGTTAATTCATTTCATATATTTAACAACTCAATAGAAAGCAGAATTTATGTTAAAATAAATAAAGGAATCATGATGTAATTTTCAATGCATCTCAGTCCTTCACACAGCCACCCTAAGAATGGGGAGACAGAGGAAATTGGACTCGCATTTTGACCAGTCTTTTTGTATTGGTTTCAAGAGTCATTCCAGTTGAGGTGAACACAATTCTGCCATGCTCCTACCATGTTAGGGACACGTGACTGACAAACTGACTTTGTCCACAACCGCTGTGACTGTCAGACCACATCACAGTTGTCACTGAAGCCTGGTAATCAACTTGATCTGCAATTTTACCAAACAGACTTGATTTTTCAGCTTCCCCAAATGAAAAGAATTGGTTCTTGAATATGTTAAGTCACACTGGCATTGGTTATTGCATACCAGTTATGCTGTAGAGCAGATTAAGCGAAATGTGAATAAAGCTACAGAATTAATGTATAAGCAGAACAGAATCAATATAATATACTTAGGTTTTAGTAAAGACTCTGGTATAATGTTCCTCGAACTCTTACTTGAACACTTCTGCTCTGATGAGCTTATCATATGAATAGAAAATCATTTCAAAATTCTAATAATCTCCCATGATTAAGTCTCAGGTGGAGTGAGGTAGTCAGCGGGTTACCACAAGGACCTATCTTGCTAATCTGAAAGCAGGAGCAAACAGTTCACTAATGAAATTCACTGTTGATATAAAAAAAAAAACCATGGGTACAGTACCAGTCATAATGGAAATAGTAGAAAGGGAAAGTAGAGATAAAAAACATGGGCAGAAAACAAGAAAGTATTATTTATCCTGAGAAGGTATAGGTTTATAATTTTAAGGAATAACAACTCTTAACCAAAATATTCAATGGAAAAGCCTTCCTGCCATGCCCTCCCTGCCCTGCCACAATTCTGCCATGCTCCCTGACAGTGGAGGCTGCCATAGTGATCATTTCCCACACTGTTATACAAACCTGAGGGCCAGATACTTTCCTTAGGACTCAATAAGAAAACAGGAACTCTCAACCAGATCCTGACCCTAGGTTACATACTCCACATGGTTACACCACAGGGTAACTGCTTTGATGCACAGGGAAAGGAAACAGAAGAGCCTTGACTCTGTAATTTTCCCCATTCCATTCAGTGCAAGACAGCCAGTGTAGAGGTAAGGGGTAGGATAATGTTGATTACTTCTGATCTGAAGACGGAAAGGAACACAGAACCAGTTTCTGAGTAAATAATTATTTGAACCCTGGTCCGTTCCCAAGACAACAGCATGATGTCCCATACTCAGAGATTATGGCAAAACCATAATTGAGCTCCTCTAGGTAAGTTGCCCATGGACTTCAAAAGATTTAGCCCTGCACTAAGCAGTGTTAGAAACATCATCCTGTTCAGCTTTGGTGTACAAAACGTATTTTAAATCCCATCTTATTATTTAAAAGGTACAAAAAAGGTAAACCGCTAGTTCTTCCAGGGTTCCTACTAAACTCCACTAGTTAGAGAGACAGTCTACACCAGAGTGTGGCTAGAGACACATCGAAGAAAACAAGATATAATTTAATTCATGTCTAGTCATCTCCTACCAAGATAGACACCATGGAGTAATCAGAAATGTTCCTGCTCACTGTAGATCTGAATATGGCCAACTGTCTCTCTAGACTTGTCCTGGATTCCTCATTTCTTCATTCCTCCTACATAGAGTGGCCTGAAGGGTTTATTCTGCATTCATCAGCCCTAGATGTGTGATCCATAGCAAGCTGATCAGCCATGGACCTGGTTCATACAGAAATTTTATTGGTATGGTTTCACTCTGCTAATTTCATCCAATAAACACTAATTTGGACTGTAGATTAATTTTGACAGAAACTGTCAACTAGTGAAAACATACCTTAAACTATTAAATCTACTTGAGTTCTATTGAAAAGGGGAGTGAGGAGAAGTTACTTCACAGGACAAAGACAATATTGCTATGTTGCCAGTGCTCAATGACATTTTATAGTTCAGTTTTTTTTTTCTCTTCCTGCTCCTACTAGATAGTGTTCCTAATCTATAGTAAAATTGATTAGAATAAATTTACTTGAAGTACCCATGTGCTCTGTAATAACAAGCAGGCTCACCCAGACTCATGTTTAAATGTTTAAACAACATTTGAAGCACAAACACCCACCCTTAGGGATTGATCCTGTGCAAGGTGGGTACAGAGTGTTGTCCATATAAGTGCAAAGAAACAATAATGACCAGCACAGGGAGGGCAACAAAACTCAATCTTACACTAATAAATGCATTGGTGTATGCTGAGACTCCCATCAGGAGCAAGGTATAGGTGAGAAGTACATGGTTACCTGCTTCATTAGTGTGATTGCTCATAACCACAGCCCTCAGACATTCTTCCTTTTTCTACTTAATGTGCTTATCACTAGGGATCTACCTAAATCACAACAAGATAAAGGGATTTTTGTGGGTCGTTCGCAGTGCATGGAGCCAATTTTGTGGTCTTTTCATTGTGAGGACCACCTCCCCTCCCCATGCTGATTGGCTGATAGGCCCCAGTGGCCCCACCCCTCACTGATGATTGGCCCTGAGTGCATCTTCAGACTGCAGCATTGCATCTGGTTTCTTAAAAGATGGCACCAAAACACTTTCGCTTTCCTGATTGGTGCCTTCACCAAGTCTATGTCACTAGCTCAGCCTCTCAGTAGCTCTCTCTCAAACCACATGATCTATGGCTGCAGGGACTACTTTGCTTTGTTTGTATTCTGGTAAGTTTAATTTTTTTAGGGTGATTCCATACAAAGGCTGCAATTTAAGTAGGTCCCTACTTAACCCTGAGCAATTGTCAATGCCAGGGACTTAACAGTTATTATTTCTCCATGAAAAGAACAAGGCCTAGATTAAGACTTTCCAGTGCCTGAAGCATTTTGTCATTCTATCAATTTGAGTTTGAGATATGGGCGGTCAGATCCCTTACACAGCTTTGAAAATCTCATCATATTGGTTAGCTCTATATGTCTCAAATATTTAACCTTGAGGTTGAGTGTAACAATCAAATTACTTCAGAATTACATCTTGTATTTTACAATATTCTACTAGTTATTTAAATATTTTGAAGTGATGGACCCCAATTTTCTCTATAACACCAGTGTAAATCTATTGAATTAGCACCAAAGTCCAAAATGTTTCTCTGTCTGAACTGGATTTGGCCTGATACTGCTATAGAAAGAGTTTCTGACTCTTTCCGTAATGTTGGCAGATGGGGTAGATCCAAGGTTCGGCCTGCTCTCTAGTCACCTATTCTCATCACCCTTGTGAAATCTACTCCTTCCCATGTTGCAACCAGGAATGAGGTCAGCAAGGAGATACCTTACAGCCACTTAATCACTTGTTGGGGCATGTAGCTATGATCCAGATTTTGCCCACAGTTCCTGTTAATAACTGGTCATTGCGGGGAAAGAATCAAACCCTTACATTCTTGCAGTAGCACAGTGAGGCATCATTTTCCCCTTAATTTCAATGACTGACTAAGTGCCTGTCTTCTTTACAAAATCAATCAAAAAGTAATTTTAATTAATTGGATGTAACACTTGAATTTGCAGGCAGTATGGAGAGGAGCAAGACATATTTAGCATCCTGTTAGCGCATCATGGGTAAGCTGTACCCAGGTGATAAGCACAACTTGTCCATATATACTCTGATTGCAAGTCTATATTTAGCAGCGTGCATGATTCATCAAGACTGCACTAGCCTGAGCTTTCCATGCAAAGTCAAGGCTTCTGAACAGCACTACTGTCTAGCAAATAAAAAAAAAAATACTATTGTTGATTGATAAGAAAGCTAAGCAAAGTATATTGGATAATATACCCTCTTGCAAGAAATGCCAGTTTGGTAAATATTGGAAGCCACTTCTGTATCCATGATAAGTTTCACAAACAGAATTTGGGAATGATATTCCTTGGTGCTCAAATTAAATAGGTTTTAAGCTTAGACTAGCAGAATTATTCTGCAGCTCAGTAAGGTGACATGTTTTCAGAGGAGTCATGCTTAGTGAAACTCCCCAAATGCTTATTAAGAACTGAATATGCTCCCAAAAATTATACTAAAATTAAACAAAGCTCAAGTCAAAATATCAGCCAATGAAAGTGAAAAAGCTCTGCATTAACTGAGACCAGAATTGCCCAAGTTTTGTAATAAGAAAGGAACATAGTAGAGTAGCAAACTCAAAGTCCTGGGTGTACATATATGGATTATTCTTAATTATTTGCTTTTGACAGTAGATAAGTCTTCTTTCTATTTGTTTGCTTTATCATTACACCCACAAGCCTGTCATTAATCAAGAGCCCACGGCACAAGTGCTGAACAAATGCAAGACAAAAAAGAGAGTACCCCCTGCCCAAAATCTTGCAATCCATATATAACTCAAGATACTATTAACTGATGTAGGCAGGAGACAGTATTAGCCAGAATGCTGGGTTGTGGAATCAGTTTGCCAGCAGTCTAGCAATTGCTGAGGTTTTTTTTGTGGTACTTAGCAAGTATCAGAAGTATTTGGAAGAGAATGAGGTATCTCTGTGGATGTTCACAAGGAACTCCTCCCAAGTGCAAGAAACAGCCTGGACACAATTTTAAAAAGTCCCTGTTTGAAGAGTTAGCAAGACAGAAGATTAGCCTCTATTGTGTGTCAGTTTCCCCTCCCTATGAAACATTGACTAGCTTGCTTTCTATCTTCAAAGGAGCATGATGAAGATTTTTCAGTGTTTGGCTTTGCTGACTGGATCCAGAAACTTTCCCTTCTTTCACACACACACAGAGGCTAAAAATAAGTTAAACACAGACTAAACTGACTGGAATGCACATGGGTAGAACAACTGTCATCCACTTTCCACTATCTTCAAAAAATATATTCAGGGCTGCGGACAGTAAACAGAAGACAGGCCCTATTCATTGCAAATTAATTGAAAACATGGTACTCTTTTGCTTCCAAATTAATGCTGGCTCAGTTATCTGCCATAAGCTTTAGATTCTGAAGCTGGTGTGACACTTTCAGAAGTCAAGAAGTTTTGTAATACCAGTGACTCTACTGCTCCTGGGTCTGGGACAGCAAGTGCCTCGAAGTGCTCTACTCACACTTCAGCTGTTCTCACGTAGGTCCGCAAGGATGTACACATTTTGTTTGATTACCTTGGTTTCTCACCCCACATGGAGATCATTTGTCTTTATCTCCTGCCTCCCTTATGATATATTGTACTTCTCTTGTCCCCAGAGGGATCTCTTTTATTAATACCTCTTGATGTTTCCAGAGATTCTGGAAGTCATGACAAAGTGCGTGCATTCTTCCTGTCTCCTGAAATTTTCTGTGGATGGCAAAACATACTTAATTGAAAAGAGATACTTAGTTTTTATTTTTTTGACACACCTGAATAGAAATCAGTGTACATTCTGATTACCATAGTCTGATGTCACATGAGAAGCATTAAGTGAAATGTCACCGTAATATGGCATTGATGCCTGAAAGTGCACCACCTTATTGCCCAGATGTTTTTAATAATCAAGCATAGAGAGAAAGCACTATAAACCAAATCCAACGATTCATGGTGAGCCTGGGCAAAAGTGTTTTAGTTCTTTCCAGACAGCTGGTATTTTCCTTACAAATGTAAAAGTCAAATAGTTATGTTGTGACAAACCTGACAACACATTTTCACTTTACATCATTGTAAATGTACAGAGGCTGCCATGATGCAGAGGTGAATAATTCAATAACCAGCCCCGAAATAATTCAGTCTGTCAAATCCTAGTAATGGACAAACCTCAGAAGTTCAGAAATGTGTTTCATACAAGCCTTCAGAGGAATTGGTCTGTCCCTAAAGTTTATCCAAACATTTCTGAAACTCTTTTCTGGAAATCAATCTGACAAACTAGTGAAAAATTGTTTTTCTTTTTACATGGCCAACGTTGAGACAAAATTTACTATTTCCTTCATACTAATATGGTGCTTCTGGCTGAAATGCTAGGTTCTAGAGATGTACAAAATGGGCCATATTCAATTTGTATTCAATTTGGCTGAATCTGAAGATTCGATGCTGATTCAGAGAATCAGTGATTCGGCCATAGACACAACTTTAAATGTTTTTTCTACATACTTTGAGGTACCAGGTGCAGCTCATGAATGCTGCGATGCTGGGGTGGATGGAGCATCCCACAGGAATGTGGGGGGGGTGGAGGGGTGGGGATACTTGCATGCTGGACGGTGAACCCAGAAGTGGACCGGAAGTAGTTCCGGTCCACTTCTGTGTCCACTGGGGAGTGCTCTGGGGGGACCTCCCCATGCACCCCAGCTCAGCAATTGGCCATGGGGGGACCCCAGGTGCTCCCCCCAGACCCAGGAGGCACCAGTCACTGAGCCAGGGGGCAACAGGGGAAGCCACCCACACACTCCCTGGTGGACCCAGAAGTGGACCAAAAGTGCTTCTGGTCCACTTCTGGGTCTGCTGCCAAGCATGCTGGGGAGCCTCCCACACTCTTGTGGGATGCTCCATCCGCCCCAGCATCACAGCATTCATGAGCCACCTGGTACCTTGAAGTATGCAGAAAAAACATTTAAAGCTGTGAGGGTTCAAATTCGATTCAGAGAGATTAAAAGGTCTCTTGATTCGATTTGGATTCAGAGATGCAGCCACTGAATTGGGCTGAATCTCTGCCGAATTGAATCAGGGACTGAAGCTTCACACAGACCTACTAGGTTCATCTTCCTTTACTTAGCACATCAGAAATTTTTCTGACTGAGCTTCAGGCAAAAGGTACTTGGGCTGTAAGCTTCTTCAGAGAAGAACTGTGGTGTACAGAGCAAAATGAGATAGTGGTCCCTGATGAATACTCCAGGTATTAACATAATACAGTTAATTATTAGGTCAATTTATTTTGAAATGAATTCTATGTTCCTTTGTGCACCTAAATAGTAGCTTCTTAGCTATGTGCATGGACATTTTGGCCCTACCACCATGCTGTGAATATGTAGAGTTGAATGCACGGATGGAATGTGCTCAATGGGGTTAAAGAGTGGACAGGTATGTATGCAGATGTATGTGTAGCCGAGCATAAAAAAATCACAGTGCAGGGTGAGTGGAGGATCGAAGAGGAAGATAATGACTCCCAATAGCTTAGCAGTTTGGGCACTTGCCAAGAAGCAGGAGACCTAGTTTCTACATGCTCCCCACACATGAATCTGTCTTACTTCCCAGCACAGTCCCCTAACGATCACACTATAGGTTAGGGACTATTGAGACCTCCATCCAACGTTCCTGCTGAAGCTCTGCCATTGCACTTTGTGTTTAATAGGAACTAGCCAAAGAACTGTATGGGACAATTTCTGCCCCATTCTCGTCTGTAGACTAAAACCCACAGCTTGTTGTGCTCTAGAGCAGGATCCATCTTAGTGGGTGCGTCTTTGTGTTCTTGCATATAACCAAGTGAAACCCAGGAGGTAGAGCTTCCTGTCAGCTGCAGCCAATTACGGATCCCTAGGGTCTCTGCCTTGGAGCCCCACTTCCTAGGGTGTGGAGAGTTTCCCTACCGGAGCACACTTCG
>NW_005842376.1:1155059-1167527 GCF_000455745.1 Alligator sinensis
TGAAACCTGTGCTCACACAACACTCAATACTTAACTATATACGATTTATTTTCCATAGGGAAAAAGGAGGAGGTAGAAAAGACCATAAAATCAATATATATACATAAAAATAACCCTTATAAATATTACACATATGCTACAGCAGTATGAGGCCTCAAACTGCCTCTTCTTCTGGAAATTTGGGAGCAGTCACTGGGGAGCGGTGGGGGGTTCAATGAGAAACCCTTACACTCAACTCCCAGGTTGGTTCCTAGATGAGTTTCACCCTATATTGCTTGTAGTGTGATGTTGTACAACTCCCAGCAATGAATGCCACGCTGGTCCAGGATGCAAGTAACATCCTAGTCTTTTACACCCTCTCTTTACCCGTGTGGGAGAGGCAGCAAAGTTCTGACTCACCCAAATGTGTAAGCCCCTTCAGAGTCTTATACTCTAGCATGTAGCAGTCAGACCCCCCCTGGATCAGTCTTGTAGAAATCACCCTCCTGTAGAGTGGGTGGAGCCAACCTCCTCCCCCTCAGCAGGGGCTCAGGCAAGCACCCGACTCCTGCACCCCTGAGAGGGGTTTGTGTCCCAGTCCATGTCTTGGTGAAAACCTGCAGTGTTGCTATCCCCGACTGCAATAACTCTCTCTAGCACTCAGAATTCAATGGGGCACTCTCCCTTGCATGAGACGGGTGACTCTCCTCACCTCCCCATCATGGTGGCGATGCACTTTTGAACTAAAGGCTGAAATCACCCAGGGAGGACTCCTCTGGGGCTACAATTGCCTCCCCTATAACAAACAAAAGATATCTTCACAGCCTCATCCAGACTTGACAGGCATCGTCTTGCTCTGTCTCTCAAATCCTGCTGGCCCTTGGAGCAGTACCTCGGTCTCTGCCATCCTGCTTCTGCTCCAGCCTTGTCCTGCTGACTTCAGGCTCTTCTGGGGCTCATTTGACTGGTCAGCTCACCTCCGCTCTTCAATGCCCATGTGCTTCTTGGCTGCAACATGTGCCTTCTTTTATCCCCTCAGGGGGCCACGCCCCCGGATAGCAACTCATCCAATCAGGAGTTCGGAGTGAATTCTCTAATCACCTTGCACCACATCTGTGGATCAGGCTAGACTAATCAGGTTGAATGGTTCAATCACACTGAACTTCCCTTGTTGCAACAGGTTGAAGCATAAGCCCAACCAGACAAAGACCAGCCTATAAGAGAGTCTGATCTCAGTCAATGCACAGCAACCAGAACTACTGTGCAGTAGCACCAGCACAAATCTTTTTACTGTTGCTAACTGCTCAGTAGCCTCAAACTACTGTGCAGGTGTGTACTAGCACTTGTCGTGGAAACACACGCAGCATACTTTTGGGTCAGGTCAGCAGAAGCTTTTATTTAAAAGAAACTACAGCTGTAGGGGGGATTCCAAAGTGACATGGATTTTCCAAGCACTTGGAAGGGGTCCCCCACAAGAGCAAAATCAGGAGGCTTATATACTTTTTAACAGTTGCTTACAACTCACGTGATCATATAGTGAAATTAGCATGAAAAGCGGCTATAATATTACTTCATTATTTCTTTGCTGTAATCAGGATGGGAACTAATGGGGGAGGCGAGGTTAGTTCACAAACCTCCTTCTTGCACCTGGAAATCAGATTTGTATATACTTTTTTGCTATCTTCAAGGCCGTGGTGAGCGAAGCAGTTGCAGAGGAGTTATAAAGAACAAACACTTTTTCTTATCTGTTCTACTATACAGAGCCAGCAATTCTCCACAAAGCAGTTATGTCATCTTATAACTAAAATAATCAAAGTTTAAGGCATATATTTTTTCTGATTCCACACACTGGATTTGCCTTGCACGCTACAGCACAGTGTTATTATGCTATTCTACAGCTAGCATCTCATGTAGTTGCATCCACTGAGGCAATTATTCATAGATTCATAGGAGCAGGGTCGGAAGGGTCCTTGTAGATCATCAAGTCCAACACCCTGCCCTGGGCAGGAGAGAAAACCGGGCTCAAATGACTCCAGACAGGTAGAAATCAAGCCTCCTCTTAAACACCCCCAGGCTACGAGCGAGCACCGCTTCCCTTGGAAGTTGGTTCCAGATCCTAGCCGCCCTGACTGTGAAGTAGTGTCTTCGGATGTCTAGTCTAAACCTACTCTCTAACAACTTATGGCCGTTATTCCTTGTAACCCTGGGGGGCACTCGGGGGAACAGGGTCTCTCCCAAACCCTGCTGGTTTCCCCTAGTGAGTTTATAGACAGCCACCAGGTCCCCCCTCAGCCATCTCTTGTGAAGGCTGAACAGGTTCAGGTCCTGTAGCTTCTTATTGTAGGGTCTGCCCTGCTGTTATCTCACTTCCTCCACTTTCATATTTCCCTCTTTTAGCTTCCCAGCTTTCAAAGGAGTGCTAGAGAGTGGATAAGGCCCAACCTTGTTGGAGTCCGATAATGTCTAATCTGGCGATTAAAGCATTGTGCTGGGAAGTCAGAGAAATGCAGGTTTAAACCTGTTCTGCATGCAGGGTATGTAGAAGCCAGGTCTCTAGAGGCATTTTTACACACATAAGCACTGCAGCACTGGGTGGTTTAAAACTGCCTGGCACTGCGTTTTTTGCAGTTGTATAGCCGCGAAATGCCCATCAGCGCTGAGAAAATGGCAGCGGTCCACTTCTGAACTAAAACACATAAAACGTGTTTTAGTTCAAAAGTGCATCGCCACCATTTTCTCAGTGCTGATGGGCATTTTGCCACTTATACAACTGCATGCTATGCAGTGCCAGGTGCATCAGCTTGTGTACAGAGAAAACTCAATTAATTGAGTCTGCTCTAATGCGCCAGATCTCTGGCACGTCCAGGCATGAAAATGTATGTGTATAAATGCCCTAGGTTTCTAGCAGAGTCTCCCACTACTCAGTGATCAGGGCTAAAACATGGAAGGCCACGGACTTGCCTAGAAAGCTGTCATTTAAGTGCATAAAGGGATATAGACTGTCATTTAGCCTGGAGAAGGGTAAAAGAAGACATGAAGGAAATAGATGGAGACTTGCTAATCACTGAAGTTTTTGATTCATTTTAGGCATTTTTCTTTTCTAAAATGCTAAGCATGCTGCAAAAGCCTTGTTGAAGTCCATCTCATTAATTTCTCCCCAGCCCAGACTTTCGCTCTTTCCATAGCAGTTAGGGGATAAACGGCATCCTGTCAGGTAGGAGAATAACCTTTTCCTCAGTGAGGTTGGAGATCAATTATAAAGATGTTGACATGAAACATATGTAGAAGAGAACAAAAGTTATACCATCACTAAATGTGGTCTGACTGTCATGCAAGCTGCTGCTCTGTCACATAAACTCCTGCTGACTGAGAGCATTAAAAGAGGTGTTATTTTATTCCTTAAAATTAGATGACACATTTGAAGACTGCCTGATACTCAGGCGCAGACATCTCAGTCACTTTCACACTGAGGAAGTGACACTAGACAAATCTGAACATTGCTCTGAATAGCTAATTTCCTTTATAATAATGTGATGTCAAGCCTATGCACTTTTTTGGTTGCTGAAGTTTTGATATACTTGATTTTATCTGATATTTAATGTGTTTAGCCTAAGTGGAGTAACTTTTGATGTATGCTGCAGAGCTAAGTTTCCATATCCTCTGAAATATTAAATACATTTTCAGTTGTATGTACATCTGAATGTAATATAAAATTTACACCAAAAGATAATCCCTAAAGACCACTGAGAATATAGCTCAGTTGCAATACGTTTGCTTATTTCAGCACCAATTTGCAAAGTAATATTAAAGAACCGAAAACTAAAAACTTTCCTTCTAGTTTTCATTCATTTTTAAATTCAAATGAGTTGCTAGCAGTGATGTATGCAACACTGTTCTGTATTGACAAGGCCTAAGCCATTTATATGTTGTTTCTTATTTTGTTAATAAGTACATTTACAAATGAGTCTTTACGGTGATCAAATGGAAAAATTGCTGGAAAGGAAAGCTTTAGTTTATTCTAACTCTCAGCTAACTAATTTGGCAGAGAAGAATGTGGAATATTTTTTCCTCTTCACTGATTCCTCTGGAAGCTTAAAATGAAATTTATTTCAGAATAGATTTATTTCTCCCCACTGCATGCGCATAGTAGTTTGTCATTCTGGAGATGCTCATGAACACTGAGCTGTTGGCACAGATGTTTCCTTAAAGGAACAGGAGAATTGAAACTACTTTTAGTAGGAAAAATAAAGAAATATAATGGCTAAAACTACAGAAATAAGCAAAAGCATGTTAAGTTTGGGACCCCATATATTTTTGAAAACGAACCTTTAGAGGTTGCCTTGCATTTAAGGAAATCATGGGAATTCTAACAAAGTTGAGACATTAGGTTAAGAATCATTTAATTTTTGCTATCCAAAATAGGCGCACACAATCCCAAATGAGAAAATGCTTATGCTGCTGTTTACCTAGTTTACATGCCCACAACCTGCATAATTTTATTTTCAGGCAAGCCTAAACAGTATATGGAAAGTAGACATGCACTATTTTAGAAAAATAGGCTGGAAGGGACCTGAGCAAGTCATTCAGGTCAGCCCCTCTTTCAAAGCATGTTTGTCCCTGTCTAAAGGATCCCAGCCAAGTGCCCATCTAACCAGCATTTGTAAATTTCCATTCACGGAAATGTTTATAGCTTATTATTCATAAATAGTTCATATATATTTTTCTCATTTTTATATTGCATTTTTAAAAAATCAATAAAAAAGGAACTGCCATTTGACATAGGCAGACAAAATTCTTTGGGTAAATCTGGTATCTTTTATTAGATTAACTAGTTGGAAAATGTTTTTCCTAAAAAGTTTTTGGGTTAAAAAGTAAAAGATATCAGATTTACCCAAAGAGTCTTGTCTGCCTATGTCCTTAGACCAACATGGCTACAAGCTACACCCCTGCCATTTGACATTCATTTTTCTTAAGGAAAGATTATCCATGCGTTACCTTGTTGTTTGTAGCACTGTATCTATGCATTCCATAGAATGATAAAGATACACCACTATCCCCTCTTTTATTTAAAATTAAATCATGTTAAACAGTGTACTTCTTTTTTTTTTGTTGGAGGAAGAAAATTGAAAATTAAGTATTCCCTGTTTCTCCAGAGAAGAAAACTCACTTGCAATGCAACCCTAGGATGAAGTATTCAAAAACAGATAAGTGACTTAGAAACCTATGAGTATAGCTACTGAAAAAATGTGATGAGACAGTGGTACAATGAGGAATAAAACTTCAGTGAAGAATAACAACAATTCAGAGGAATATTGTTGAAATTGTAAGTTGATGGGAAAGCATCAAAAAGAATTGTTGCCTTTTTTCATTGGAATGTCAATGCTTTACTTCAAGACATAATGATGAAGAATGGTTTGCATTTTAAAACTTTTCTAACTCTATCCCAGCTATGCAGTTGGTCCAATAAAAGTATTACCCTAAGAAATCCTTGACACTAACAATAATAAAAACAAATTTCTCATCCATTACCTTCAAATATTAAGTTAATAGTTTGTCTATCTGAAAATTTAAATTGTTCTCCTTGCTATATAATAAGCACTTATTCTTTCGTTTCTAGGGCCCACTCAGCCCAAAAAGTCAATTTTTTTTTGCCAAGAGGAACAAATGGATCAGTGACTGTTTGGACTGGATGCAGAACACAATAAATGGTGCAGTCTGATGTCTTTTGGGGGCACTATGATGTTATTGTCCTGGCTTAGCTGAACCATGAATCACAAGAGGAAGTAACTTGTTGAGCTCTCCTTTTGGTGTTGGTGAATCATATTTTCTCAGGCATCATGAGTACTGCAAGTACTTGGTATAGACAAGAATGAGGATATTGTACTGGACAACGACTGACATACCTATGGCTTTGTTTTTGAGGGTTGTTGCTCATGTTTCAGTGATGGCCTGTATACAGATAGAGGTATGTGGGGCAACAGGACTTTAATCTTTGCCTTGGGCTGTGCTTGAAGTAACTTCTTGAGACAGAAATGCTCTTTGAATTGGGCATCAGTGTTCCAATCAGATTTCTAAAAAAGGGGATTGACCTGAATGCTGTTTGACCATGGCTATTTCAGGACTCGAATATGTATTTAAATAAAACATTTTATACTTAAAATAGCATACAACTGCTAGTGCTCACCTGCAAGATAATGCAAGTGATAGAAGAGGATACTATGGTCAGAAGAAGGGGCAACAATGAAATAAAACACATTTTATTCAATTCCCAAATACCCTAGATAACTAAAGAGTCCTAACGCTTTCCCACTTTCCTTGCAGTACTGATAGGAAAGCCTACCTAGTCCTAGGAACAGTCCACCGATAGCAGAGGAAATTTTTGCTTTAAAGTATATTAGAAGCAGTCATCTTCTTTGGCACTGGTGCTATATAAATATTTACCTCCAGAAACAGGTAACATTCCTCTATTAGATACCGTCTTATGAATTTGCCATGTGATAAAATGTGATGAGATGCCAAAAAAAAAATTTCAAGATGAATATTTTCCAGAATTTTTTTTTTTTTTTTGCATTGAGGAATCTTTACTCAAGTAGAGATAAGACACGGAGGAAGAAAACTGCTAATAAACATTTTGCATGAGATAGGTAGGCTGAGCAGATTGTTCCAAGTACTGGTTTACCGGTAGCTATAATCCTTGTTTTTCAAATTATAGGTGGGGTAAATGACGTTACATAAAATTATATAGGTTCTCCTTTTATTTACTGATTACCATGCATCTGTTTATTTTGTACAAATTGCCTGTCATTACTATACACACATTTCTTCTGTACTTTATAAGGCACCACAGTGGCAGTGACACTGTCATCTGTTTGTTGAAGGTATTGTACTATTTACTTTGACCACACAGTGCACCTGAAGAATTATTGCAAAATAGTACTAGTTTATTTTTTCAAATGGCTGTAGGGTTACAGTTCAGTGATTTCCAATGAGCGCTTATGTTGCCTATTGGACTGGTAGTGATTTTTCCATTGTGCTAGACTTATGACTCAGAGCAGCAAGTGTTACATAGCTGAGGTAAGTTTGTTTTTTTAAGTTTTTGGCACAATGTTGCAGAATTAACTGGTGCAGTGGGTTTGGGTGGACAGGAAGAGGAACGTTTTAGGAATGGGAACAGGCAAAAAATTGCCTTTCAACTGTATGCTTATTTTTGGTTCTGTGCTGATTGTTTTATCATGCCTATGCACCTTGTTGTCTAGAGATAAAATAGAGCTATAGGGTTTCAACATGCTATGTGTTTACAGTGATGTAAATCCCTACCTCAGTGTAAGTTCCCCAGTTCCAAGGTATAAGTTCCCCAGGAAAAAGTCTAGTAAAATTACACCATGTAATGCACATTGGAATAAGCACTGTCTGTCTGCTTCCATTCCTGGGGTAGCCATTTGCTATATACATTTGCTATTATGTGCTCTCCTTCCACCTCCCTCCAGGACTATAATAAAACCATCTGCTAGCTAGTGCTTCTCTGTCCACTTAGAATCCAGGTTTAATTTATGTTGATGTAAATATGTCACACATCTGGGCCCATAGCAAGAAAAGTTTGTTAAATAAAACGTTTGTAATTTATTGCTTTTTTTGCAGCCAACAAGATGTGGCTTGCTCCTGATACAGAATGCAACAATAGGCCTGCTCTTTCTAAATCTTACATCTTGATAGCAGAGTGCAAGGGCTAGCATTCTCTTTCACATTGTACCTTGTTGAAGCCTTTACCATCTATTAAATCGGATGGCCTGAGAATGTAGGACTGAAATAAGAATGCCTGAGAAGGTAGGAAACCTGGGGCCAGGAAGGGCAGCCACTAAGATGGACTGAGGCAGCCACTAAAAAAGACTGGGTGGCTAATGAAGCAGTTAGCTGCACTTGGTCTGTGGATGCAGAGGACCTGGTCACATAGCCAGAAGGAGGCTGGACTTAGGAATAAAAACCCAGTCTCTGACCACACATGGGGCATTCCCTACCTGCAGCAGGGAGAGGTGCTCTCAGGAGAGAGGGGCTTCAGGGCTAGGGACAGACTTTACACATAGACCAGTTTAAGTGATCAGAAATTGGTTTAAACCTGTAACAGAACAGATGTTCAGTGCACATAAACCAGTTTGAAAATGGCTAAACCTGGTTGAATATAGTATCATACTTAACTGATTTGGCTCGAAAAAACAATGTCTGTCCCAGACCCTTTAACGGTTTAAGTTAAATTAGAGCCCTCCCCCCACCCCCAGCATCTTGGCACGCTCTCTGGGCTGGGGGGGGGCGGGGCTCTCTGCTCCACAGCAGGGCTAGGCCCTCCCTTCTGCTCCCTGGCTGAAGCTCGGCAGAGACTTGCAGGCACAACAGGGTCTGCTTGTGTCCCAGTGCCCCCCCTCCCCCACTATCCCCACTTGCTGCTTAAGCAGAGATCTCTTCCTTCACTCTGCAGCAGCATGGACCATAGCCGGCATGTGGTATGCTAGCTAATGCTGAAATGTGTCTGTGTGTGTCTCTCTCTCCAATTTCACTGGGATAAGCAGACAGAACAATGACCACTTCTGGAGCTAATCAACAGGTCTGCCAGTAAGCTTTTTAAGAAATTTGAAGTAACATGGAGAGAGGCTATTGTTTTGCTAATCAGGTGATAAAGACTGCTACCAGCCCCCTGGTTGGCTGGCTCACCTGTCAGTTTTCTGCAGACAGTGTGGCAAAGCAGGGAGCAAGATTGAAATGCTCTGTATCATCAGTAGATCCATGCACTGCACACCCTCTCTCCCCCTTGCCTCAGAGTGCTAGCCCGGGGCTGGGGGCTAGCAGCCAGGGGGAGAAAGCCTGGGACCCTGCAGGCAAACCTCCCCAGTGAGAGAGTCCTGCTGGGGCCTGGCCACGGCCCGCTCAGCTCAGCTCCCTGAAGAAGGGAAGGGAGGGCTGCTCTAGCATCACCCCCCCCCACTTCTAACTTGAGCCACTGCAGCCATGTACCTGAATTTTCTCAGTCCAGAGAGAATGGCTATACAGTTTCAAACCAGTTCAGCCTAGCCAGGTTAAATAAATCTGCAAAGATTGAGTCAATTCAGTCTCAAGCTTTTTGAATGTCTGTCCCTAGCCCTGGGAGCTGACAGACAGGCACCCAAGACACCTGGGGAGCTGGGGAAGAAGGCTCATATGGAAGTAGGGCCTACAGGTGACATTTCCCTCTAGGAAGGAAAGTATTCATGTTATGAAGCAGCTGGCTCATTTTTTTGTTCTGTCTATATTGGAGGACCAGATTGTGGCTACAGGGGTATTGGGGGGGCTGCAAACAGTTTTCTGGGTGCCCCTTTCCTGCTATACATGCCAGAAACTAGCCCCAAGCCAGAGGGTCAGGGACTGGTGTGGTGAGACTGAAACCCAAGGAAGGACGGCCACCAAGGCAGGGGCAATACCTGGGAGCTGTGGTCTTAAACAGTAGACCAAGGCTGAGAGTGCAGCCTGAGAAAAAGGGGGCCAAGGCTGCAATAGCTGAAGCTCCAGCAGGTGCTCAGAAGCCTATGGGAGCTCCCCCTTAGAGGGGAAGCACTTAAGGAAGAGCACAGACCCAGGTGGGGAGCTGGCCTAGCTGATAGGCAAGACAACCAGTGAGGTTACTCCTGGCCCCACAGATTGCCTTCCCCAACAACAAGCAAAATAACATCAAAGTCATGGGAGACAAGAGACTGGTAGTGAGTTGAGGCTGAGAGACAGCCATCAGATGGGTCAGACCACAGGGAGGAAACCAGGTGCGAGGGTGATGTAATCCAAAAAAAATCCATATGTGCCATCTAGTTTTCAGTGATGAAAATGAAACACCGCTGTGTATTAGTGGTATTTCATTTTAATCACAGAAAAATGTGGATTCTGGGTTACTTTTTCAAAGCAAAAATTGGGGATTTTTTTTTTAAATCAGAGAAAACCAGGATCCCTGGAAGTCACTAACTTAACCACTAGTCTGTTTTCATCTCCATCTCCAACAGCTGCTCACAAGCAATATCATCAACCAGCCAATGCATACAGCTGTCATACATTTGGGAAACCATTTTATGTTCCACTACTGAGATTATTGCTCTTGTTTGGATTAGAAGAGATACGATTTGAACTCCCTCTCTGCTCCCTTCTCTGTTAGCTCACTAATTTTCCTCCAGAGTAAGGGTCATTTGGGCATAGCTTGCATTTTAGTCATCTCCAGATGTAAGTGACTATGCTCCTGCCATAGCAGATTTGTCACTGAGTTAAAATTAATCAGGTTTCCTTGGCACATGCTTTCCAGAATGACTACAAAGTTATAAAATGCTTAATAAACTATTGTTTTCAATTAAAAAGTAATATTACAGAATTAATTTGTGAAGAGTGACACTGAGAGCAAAGGACAAGCAAACCCCAAAGCAGGTTTAGAAATCTTGCAAAAAAAATTATAGAGTGAGACAATGTGGTCAGAGGGGGAGGATAGAAAGCCCTTCTTCTCTCTGCACCTATTTATTTTTCATGAAAAATCCAAAACTTTCAGGGAGCAGGCAGAGTTTATGCCTTATATTTGGTTTTGCCACTTTGGTAATGTTTTTTTAACAGCTCTTAAAATGGAACTCTGTTACGCTGTGTTGTGGCTACCAAAATACACATTACGCACAGGCACTTCACCCTGAGGCAGCCACCTTTGCAAAGACACCGGGTGCTCGGTGTGCAGAATGCTGCATCCTTGCGTTGGAGAAAGGGTAAGTGACTCCAGCACTAGGTTTAGAAGTTCAACCTGAACCTAGTGGCCCACTGGACTAATGTTGTTAAGGCACACCAGTTTCTCACACAAGAGAATAATATCACTTGCATCCCTTTAATTCCCTCACCTGAATGATCAGGTACTAATTCACAGCTGGGTCAACCCAGGGAGGTCTTTGACAAGAAGCAGGGATTGACTTCATGCCTCCAAAGACATAGCAAGATACTTTATCAGCATCCATCAGCACTAGGAAATATGCCCATTATAAATCATACCAGAAGGCCTAGTTTCATAGCTGTTAGGGACTAGAAGGAACCTTACAGATCATTGGGTCCAGTCCCCTTGCACTTGGGCAGGAAAGACCACTGGGGTCAGATGACCCAGGCAAGAGGGGCATGAAAATGCTTTTTGGGGTATCCAAACAGTATCACCTCTGTGGGGAGCCTCTTCCAAACCCTCAGTACATGACTTGTAAAGTTTTTCCTTATACCTAGCCTGAAATGATCTTCAATCAGTCTGTGCCCATTATTTCTTGTCCTCCCCTGGGGGGCCTTGGTGAATAGATGCTCCCCGAGGCCTTGATGTACACCCCTGATAGTTGAACACTTTATCATTATGACCACCAATAAAAAATGAGTTTGTTTCTACAGAAGTAGCCATTTCCATGCAAACCCACAATTTGTATGTGCAGTACTAGCAGCTGTGCACCTAAATTAAATATGAAATTACCCACAGCCCTAACTACAGATAACAGCTTCTTGTTGTCAGTGCATGCATGGGTATGAACAAAGAATATCCATATACAGACATCAATTCCAACTCTTCCCTGAAATACAAATTAGGGACAGGAATTCAAGGTTTCAATACTCCCATGATCCAGCCCCTATAAAAACAACTTCACCTAAAGAAGTGATCTCAAAACATAATGTCAGCCCTTGTAAAACAGTGCTCTGTGAGATGGGTTCATAGGAGGCTTCACAACTGCACTCTTTTGCTAGAAATGTCAGTGATTCTACATAAACTTATGTAATTATAGAGCATAGTCTTCTGCATACAATTCAGAGTATTCTGCTAATAGTTATCCATATATAATAATAGTAATTATGTCTGGTTAAGGAAGAAATCTGTTATAACCTCAGAGATGAGCCTTCTTTTGACCACATTCTGAATCATTTTCTTTAATTGTTTCTGGGTTTCTGTGGGGTTTTTTTACAACAGCTGTACTTAGTTTGTGTTCAAAAAACCCTGAAGGCAAAGCATATTCATTTCAGTGTTACACTGCTGTGATAAAGATTAAAGAAGAACCAAAGCTAAATCACTCTTCATGCACAGCAGACAACAAGCAGGTGTTGCCATGGAAACAGAGTTGGTCCATATCTGCTTCATCACTGTGTGGGCTTCTAGAAGACATCCGCTGTCCTCACACTTGACAACTTCTTTGGCAAATTGCTGTCACGAGTAATAGGAGGGCTCCTGCTAAGTTACACTGATCCATATCTGGGCTGGCCTGACCATTCTTGCTAGCTCGCAGGCCTCAGGCAGCAATGATACTGCAGTTTTACCACCTGAAGGGAAAAAAGTGAACACAAAAGTAACATGAGTGAGAAAGACATCCCCAGCAGATTTTTAAAAGGAGTGACCTCAGGGCAATCTCTGCCTTTTGTTCATTCTGTACCTTCAGGATAGGTCAGGAAACATACATCAGGCTCTTACAACCATAGAACTGATTTGAACTTAAC
>NW_005842376.1:1167558-1167845 GCF_000455745.1 Alligator sinensis
AGCAGGAAGCATTTATGTACCCTGTGCATAGGCATTTCAAAGCCCCACCACTGTGTACATTGTTAAAACTACTCAACTGCATTTTGTTGTGCCATCTGCTTCTGGTATCAAAAATAGCTTGGAGGGATATCAAGTATTCACAGCTTCATAACACAGTATGATCCCAAGGCCTACATTTTGGAGTCATTTTCACTATTGCACCTAAAGGGAGATGGAAGGGCATGATGGGTTTTAATTACATTTTAACACTATGGGACAGATGTAGGCTCCTGCGTTGCCCAGGTTCA
>NW_005842376.1:1167876-1170829 GCF_000455745.1 Alligator sinensis
CAGGCCTGATCCACGCTGTTTTTGAGCTTGTTTGATGTGAAATTTGCCCAGCAGTATATTAATAAAGTATCCAAGGCTGTCGTGTTGTATCAACACATGGGATTTGTACAAAGTAAAATACAAAATGAGAGGATTAGTTAAGAGGTTGCTACCAGAATACAAGCCATCCCTCTATGGGTTCTTAAGGAAACATTTTCGTTCCTTGTCTCTCTTTAGATTCCCAAGTAGGGAAGGAAAAAAACAGGCAGACCTTTTCTAAATAAAAGGACCATACCTTTTCTACACATTCCCATAGGCATGAGCACACAGTTCAGGGCAGAGGTATATCACAGCAGCCCCATACCCATGGCAGCCATGCTGTAAATGGATTGTACATGTTATGAAAAATAGGCACTAGCCGATTTCACTGTCTTTCCTAGCATTGAATGTAGAATTAACTATTGAAATGTAATGTTGAAAGGTTACCATACTTGATAAAAAGCTATACCTATTCAACAAAAAGATGCACTCTTTTAATGTGTGGTTTCTTACAGTTAGCAAGCAGTAGGATAACTGAAAAATGTAGTGATCACCAGTCCTGCCTTTGTGTCCTTATGCTTCCTATTGTCCTATCCTGGAGGTCTATCATGGCCTTTGTTACTGCCTTTTTCATTTTTGACTCAGCCTAACTCAGCTTCTTTTTTTTGTACCCAGTTAGTGCATGTGCTGTTTCTTTAGATATACGGTAGGGTTTTCAAAGGAGCCTAAGTAGGTTAGGTACCCAGTTTCCAGTAAGTCAATAGGCTCTTTTGAAAATCCGAGCCATAGTACATTTCATTTGTTACAAAATTTTGTTCACTTTTGAGTCTCTTCAAACATAAAACTTATACTCTTACTTTAGGAAGTCCCTCTGCTTCCCACATCAAATATCATTTCTTTGAAAATATACCTATCTTTAAACTCAACATTCGATTATCTTAATTCATCTATACTCTGTCGTTACATCAAAATAGCCCAAATGGTTGTTGGTTTTATCTCCCTTTCTTATTCTATTTATGTAGAACTCTCTGCTCTATTTACACCCATCTCCTAAGTTTTAAAGTTTTGGCCCTATCCAGCAAACTATTATGCTTATCTTTTTGCAGATTGTGGATTTGGATTGTTCACATCTGCACTTCATGACTCAGAAACCCACTCAAGCTCCCTATGTGGAGCCAAATACAGAACTAGGCATCCTACTTTTGGTGCCTTCAGCCAGAGCCTCAGCTGGCATAAATCAAGATACCTCCATTGACATTAGCTTATAGCAGTTGAGCACCTGTCCCCATGTCTTCCAA
Source organism: Alligator sinensis (assembly GCF_000455745.1). Lineage (NCBI taxonomy): Eukaryota > Metazoa > Chordata > Crocodylia > Alligatoridae > Alligator > Alligator sinensis. The sequence goes on from NW_005842376.1 coordinate 1,169,193, forward strand.
AATTACTTCTGGAAATAGAGTAATTTCTAAGGTGGTTCGGAAAGACCTGGAGATAGGCAGTTAGCCATGTTAATATGAAGTTGGGCTAGCCATAGGCTTTTAGAGTATTTTTCTAGAAAATGCTTGGCTTCACCACTTTTAAATTCTAAAGGCCTTGAACCAGAAACCGTGGGATATAGAACTGTTATGTTTGACTAAAGCCACTTAATCTTTTGGTGCTGTACAAATCATAATCAAATGTCCCAACCTCCACTAATTTGCCAAAAGGTGCTTCATAGAGTTGACAACCAAACTTCTAGAAATGAACATTTACAGTCCATGTCTTTCTTCCCACTGCATCAGAACTCTTAATTTGGCCCCAAAAAGATGATGTGAAAGTATCAGTGTGTTAGTCCCCCTCTTTGAAATGTAGCATTATAAACTGGCAACACTGTGGGGACATTTTGCATACTAAGTGAAGCTCTTTTTGAATGGTAGAGAATGGTTCAGGTTGGCAGAGTATCACTGGAAAGAAAGATGAATATGTTCCTTGAGGACTATCTGAGCTCCATTTCAGTGCTGAGTTCTGTAAATTCTGTTAATAGCAATCCCCATAAAAAGACCCCAGGGAACTGTCAGCATTTTTGAGCCATATGTTCTTGTGGTCTCCAGATTAGAAAAAAGATAAATATAGGCAATGTCTTCAATGAGCCTTAAGAAACAGTTAAGGGCATAGTAACATGTAGCAAGTTGGTGTGGCTTGTGTAAAATAGGCTTAGAATTTGGTTATCTGCCAGATGTAGGCAGGTCCTGCTTCCTCCACCTATTTTAGACCTAGTTTACCTGGCAAAGAGAAGGGATTAGATATAGTCTTACTGTGTCCAAGGGCTTATTCCAGCGAGTATAGCATACTCGTAGGTATATTATTGACACATGCTTTGCCCCATGCTGAAATATGTTTCATGTGTAGATTGCACTGTTAGACATGTTAATATAATTTGCTAGATTATTAAGATTTAATCCTAATTATTGAGCAGCTAGATTATTTTGAGGTGGACAGCTGTAATTTTTCAACCAACCTCTTAGTTTTTTTTATTTTTTCTTCTTTCTTCCCTCCTTGCATGTGACATTTTTACCACAAAAATTACTGTATTTACTCACAAAGAAAACAGGTGATTTTTCTTCACTGGTATAGAACAGGATGGAATAAAGCAAGGAGACACTAAGACTCATGGCCACCAAGATGGCTGGCGCTTCTCTTTGGGGCCGCAAAGAGCAGGGCCTGAGTTCAGCCTTAACCCTCTCACAACTGGCTGAAGAGTCATTGAACTGACTGAAGTTGAGTGAGCTGCTACATGCAGTCTGTAGTATCTTGAAGAGGGTCATGGCATGGAAATACTTTATTCCTAACAGGAACTTATATTACCTACTATTACCTCATCCATGTGGGCACCAATGATATAGCCAGGGATGACCCTGAGCAATTCAAAAGTGACTGCAGGGCTCTGGGTGCAAGGGTTAAGAGGGAAGGAGCCTAAGTAGTGTTCTCCTTGATCCTTTCAGTCAAAGGGAAGGGCCCAGGCAAGAGCAGATGCATCCTGCAGATCAGCGCATGGTGTCACCATCAGGCTTTGGGTTCTTCAACCATGGGATGTTGT
>NW_005842376.1:1170839-1190880 GCF_000455745.1 Alligator sinensis
AGAGGAAGGATTGGTAGGAAAAGACAGGATCCACTTGACAAAGAGCATCCTTTCAGACAGGCTCACTAACCTAAAGAGGAATGCTTTAAACTAGTTTCACCAGGGGATGGAGACCAAAGGCCTGAGGTAAGTGGGAAAGCAGGTGACCTGGAGGAAACACAAGCAGGAGGGGGCAACAGGGGAGGCAATCTCATTCTGCCTTAGAAAGTAAGGCAATTGGCTAGTTACCTCAGGTGTCTATACACAAAAGAAAGGAGCCTGGGAAAGAAGCAGGAAGAATTGGAAGTCCTCGCAGAGTCACGGAGCTATGACATAATTGGAATAACAGAGACTTGATGGAATAGCTTGCATGGCTGAAACACTGTCATGGATGGGTACACACTGTTCAGGAAGGAGGAGCAAGGGAGAAGAGGAGGAGTTGCACTTTACTGCTTAGAGCTCCAGTATGAAACTGGAGCTAGGACTGTCAAAAGATTCTGAGTTAGGGTCAGAGGAGAGAGAAACATGGGTGATGCCATGCTGGGTATCTTTTATAGACCACCAGACCAGGAAGATGAGAAGGACAAGGTGGACAAGGCTTTCTTCAAACAGCTAGTAGAAGTTTCTCAATCACAGGTCCTGGTTCTCATGGGGGACTTCAATCACTCTGACATCTGCAGGAAGAGCAATATAACAGTGCACAGGAAATCCAGAAAGTTTTGGAGATTGTTGGGGACAACTTCCTGGTCTAAGTGTTGGAGAGGCCAGCAAGTCATGCTCTTCTTGACCTGGTGCTCACAAACAGGGAAGAATTGGTGGGGAATGTAGACATGGATGGCAACTTGGGCAGTAGTGACCATGAGATGACTGAGTACAGGATCCTGAGGAAAGGGAGGAAAGAGAGCAGCAGAGTAAAGACCCTGGACTTCAGGAAAGCAGACTTCAATTAACTCCAGGAAATGAAGGGCAGGATCCCCTGGGAGGCCAGTCTGAGGGGGAAAGGAGTCTAGGACAATTGGTTGTATTTAAAAAAAACCTTACTGAGGGCACTGGAACAAACTATTCTGGTACGCAGGAAGACTAGCAACTATGGCAGAAGATGAGCTTGACTTAGCAGGGGACTCTTCAGTCAGCTAAAAGGAAGCTTACAAGAAGTGGAAACTTAGACAAACACCTAGGGTCAAATATAAGAGTAGTGGCTGGGTGTGCAGGGATGAAATCAGGAAAGTTAAAGCACACTGGAATTGCAGCTAGCAAGGGACGTGAAAGGTAACAAGAAGGGTTTCTACAAGTATGTCAGCAACAAGAGGCAGAACAGGGAAAGTGTGCGTCCCTTACTGAATGGGGAAGGTAACCTAGTGACAGGTGATATGGTAAATGCTGAAGTACTCAATACCTGTTTTACCCCAGTCTTCAGAGGCAAGGTCAGCTCCCAGACTACCCCACCTGGCAGCATAGTTTGGGGAGAAGGTGAGCAGCCAACAATGGTGAAAGAACATGTTATGGACTATTTAGAAAAACTGGACATGTACAAGTCCATGGGGCACCCAAAAGTGCTGAGGGAGTTGGCCAGTGTGATTGCAGAGCTGCTGGCCATTATCTTTGAAAATTTGTGGCAACTGGGAGAACTCCTGGATGACTGAAAAGGGGAAGATATAAAGCCCAGCTTTAAGAAGGGAAAGAAGGAGGATCTGGGGAACTACTGACTGGTCAGCCTTACCTCAGTCCCTAGAAAAATCATGAAGCAAGTCCTCAAGGAATCCATTTCTAAGCACTTGAAGGAGGAGAAGGTGATTAGGAACAGTCAGCATGGATTCACCAAGGGCAAGTCATCCCTGATCAACCTGATTGCCTTCTATGATGAGATGACTGGCTCTGTGGGTGTGGACATGACATACCTTGTTTTTAGAAGGGCTTTTGATAAAGTCTCCCACAAACTTCTTGCAAGCAAACTAAAGAAGTATGCATTAGATGCATGGACTGTAAGGTGGATTGAAAACTGGCTGGATCATTAAGATCAAAGGGTAGTAATCAAAAGATCAATGTCTAGTTGGCAGCTGGTATCAAATGGATTGCCCCAGGACTCAACATGACATACCTTGTTTTTAGAAGGGCTTTTGATAAAGTCTCCCACAAACTTCTTGCAAGCAAACTAAAGAAGTATGCATTAGATGCATGGACTGTAAGGTGGATTGAAAACTGGCTGGATCATTAAGATCAAAGGGTAGTAATCAAAAGATCAATGTCTAGTTGGCAGCTGGTATCAAATGGATTGCCCCAGGACTCAGTGCTGGGGCCAGTTTTGTTCAATATCTTTATCAACAATCTGGAAGATGGGATGGAGTGCACCCTCAGCAAGTTTACAGATGATTCCAAACTGGGGAGATGGGGGAGTAGTAGACATGCTGGAGGGCAGGACTAGGATTCAGAGAGACCTAGACAAATTGGAGGATTGGGCTAAAAGAAATATCATGAAGTTGAATAAGGACAAGTGCAAAGTCCTGCACTTAGGACGGAACAATCCCATGCATCAGTACAGGCCAGGGACTGACTAGCTAAGCAACATCTCTGTAGAAAAGGAACTGGGTGTTACAGTAGACAATAAGTACCTGTTGTGAAAAAGGCTAATGGCATACTGGGCTGCATTAGTAGGAGCACTGCTAGCAGATCGAGGGAAGTGATTATTCCCCTCTGTTCAGCACTGGTGAGGCCACATCTGGAGTACTGTGTCCACTTTTGGGCTCCCCACTACAGAAAGGATGTAGACAAATTGAAGAGAGTCCAGAAAAAGGCAATGAAAATAGTTCAGGGGCTGGGGCACATGACTTCTGAGGAGAGACTGAGGGAACTGGGATTATTTAGTCTGTAGAAGAGAAGACTGGGGGTGGATTTAATAGCAGCCTTCAACTACCTGAAGGCAGGGGTTGAAAAGAGGATGGAGCTAGACTGTTCTCAGTGATGGCAGATGACAGAACAAGGAGCAATGGTCTCAGGTTGCAGCAATGGAAGTTTAGGTTAGATATTAAGAAAAATTTATCCCAAGGAGGGTAGTAAAGCACTGGAACAGTTTACCCAGAGAGTTGATGGAATCTCTATCCTTGGAGGTTTTTAAGACCTGGGTAGACAAAACCTTGGCTGGGATGATCTAGTTGGGGATGGTCCTGCTCTGAGCAGGGGGTTGGACTAGATGACCTCCTGAGATCCCTTCCAACCCTAATTTTCTATGATTCTATGATTAATTAATTACAGTAAAGATATAACCATCTTGTCACTGCCATTTCAAGGGTCTAGGGCAGGGGTGGGAAAAATGGTGGATCTGGCTGGCAGCCAGACTCCATTTCCCAGCTGTCCCTGCCCACATGTCTGGGGCCAGTCTCCATGAAGACACCAGCTGCACATGCACTGTGATCACACAAGGATGGGGCTGCCATGGAGGCCAGCCCCAGCTGTGCTGGCAGAGAGCACAGCAGGGCAAGGCAGGAGACTGCTCCAGAGCCACTGTGATCTTGCAGCGGGGGCAGTTTGGTCGGGCCCAGGGTAGAGCTGTGATCTGCTGCCTACATGCTCCAGGCAGGGGTGTGCAGGTAGCGCATCTCAGTTCTGCCCCAGGTCGGGACCAGGCTGTCACCAATGCAAGAAGCTGCGGCACAGCCGCGATCCACTGCCTGTGTGCCCCTACTGGAGCATGCAGATGGCAGATCGCAACTCTGCATGCTCCAGCAGGGAGCAGACCAAGACCAAGCTGCCCCTGCTGCAAGATCCCAGCAACTCCAGAGCAACCCCCTGCCCTGCCCTGCTGTGTGCCCTGCCAGTGTGGCTGGGGCTGGTCTCTGTGGCAACCCCAGTCTTGTGCTATCATGGCACAGGTGTGCATGGGGTTTCATGGAGACTGGCCCCAGCCATGCAGCCAGGGGCTGCTGGGAAGTGGAGTCTACTGCTGGCTCACAGGCCAGAGTTTGCACACCCCTAGTCTAGGGCCTAGCCGGTTGCTGCCCTGCTACACCATGACATTCCTTCTACCTCACTTACACTGTCTCCTGGGATGCCACACTTCCTGGACACTGTTTTTTCCAGAAGGACTTGCTCTATGTCACACAGATGTCCATGGCTGAAAAACTCTTGTATCCTGCCTTCCAAAAATGAGGGGCATGTGGTATGCAAGAAAGCATGGTACATTTTCCTGGTATGGGAGACCAAGTACTGAATTGCATACCTCAGTCTGGATTAAAATTCAGCATCTCTGGCCCTGTTCTACCAGAAGAGGTTTGTTGGTTTTTTTACTGCAGTTAATTTACTGAAGTGTCTCTATCTTTATCTTCCCTCTTTAGTATTTTATTATTTATTTATATGGTTCTCAAGAAGGCAGAGAATAAATGAATGACTTGCCTAAGATTACTCTGTAGAAGAATGAAGGTCTGGTAACAGAAGCTAGATCTCTTGACTTTCCTTGCTGTGACCTCACCATAAAACCAGCTGGGTTCTTATACCTGCAAGATATTACTTAAAAATTATGGTCCTTTGTCTTTGAAGTCTTGTTAACCAAACCAGGAATTAGTCCTATTGGTAAACATCACTTACAAAGTTAACTCAGTAAATAACAACCAGTGAGCTAACTCAGGAAATAAAAATAGGATCTGTAGTAATTTTATTGCTTCTGTTGAAAGACTGAGACTTAAGGTGCTCAGACGTTAAAAGCATTTAGTCAGGTGTCTGCTACTGATGACTGAATTCTATTTGGTTGTCATGACAATGCTAATTATATAAAAGAGCCTAATATGAAAAAAAACCAACATCTTTTGCTCCATGGTCCATATTTCAGCATGTAAATATATTCCCACGCCAACAAAGATAGCCTTTTCTTTTATTGTATAATGCTTCTGAGCCATAAAGTAAGAGAATAGGTCTGCTTGATGATGTGAAAGAACTCCCTGAGTGAGATCTTCCACCAGAGGTGTAAGAAGAAAGAAAAAAATCCTTTAGGGAGGGGGTGTAGAGATAAGCCCTGAGGTAAATCCTGCTGTGAGGGAAGAGAGAGAGAGGGAGAGGAACCAAAGCAGTGTTATCTGCCCCATGGACTCAAGGTCCCTAGCAGCTTCTGGTGCAGAGCAGTCTGTTCCCCAGCCCTGTAGCAGCAGCATGGACTCCCTAAACGCAGTTGCAGCTGCTATAGCTATGGAGCAGGGCTGCTGATGCTCCAGCGCTGTGGATTCCCTGGGGAGCTGCTGTTCTGTTGCCCCATCTATGTGGGCTCCAAGAGCTGGTGCACTGCTTGGCCACCCAAGTTATGCCACTGTTTTCCACTGGCTTGACTATCAGAGACCAGTGGACCTAACTTCTAATGATGGTCAGGCTATTTCAGGGCTAGGACATTGTAAACAAAAAAAGCCTTGTCTCAGATGCTTATTCAGATGTAACAAAGGACCGAGAAAGTGGTCGTGTCAAACAACTGGTGTAAAATATATTAAGTTACCTGTAAAATTTTCAACAGGAACACATATATGGGCTGAAGTAAAGTTATACAAATCATTTTCACTGCCAACTACAGATTTAATTTGCTTGCTTAACTCTGATTCTACTTTGACTTCTGGCATAAAAGGTTGAACTTTGAAGCTGTCTTTGGGATGTGGCCAACTCTTGTAATTAATTTACAAGTATTAAACTGATCAAAATAAGAAAAGAGAAGGAGACAAGGCAGAAACTCCAGAAATTTTTAACAAGAGATTTGAGTCTTCCTTCTGCTTTCTGGAACATCCTGCTTCACTACAAAGACATCTTTCACCGATAACTGTGAAGGAAAAAAAGTGGGAAGAGACGCAAACTGCAAGCCTCACAGAAACAAACACATTTTAAAAAAATCAAACTTGAAGAGATGGGGCAGAAAGTTATAGTCCCAACAAATTAAATCAATAGCCTGCCTTGCAATATTGGAAAAATGCCCTTACGGGTACATAGTCACTCTACTGAAAGTTATAGGCAAACCTAGAGACAATTTGACTAAACTATCTACTGAAAAAGGATCCTTACCATGTCTATAATTCTCCCTAGACCTCTATGCAAGTCTCATTTTACCTACTAAGCAAAGGTTTTGAAGTCTCTAACACCTCCTGGATAACAGTTGGAGCCATGTTCATTTATCAGAGGCAATACGCTTTGCATCCTACACTCATCCTTCCCTTTCCTCTCTCCTCCAATTTCCCAGGACAAATATATTGACCTATTTTCCTAGGCCTGGAAAGCCATCTGGTCATGGTAAGGCTGTGCAGTGCCTCACCTACAATGTAGGCATATAGGCCTGTGTATGGAATTAAAAAAACAACTAAAAAATATAAACTGTGTCTCTTCAGTTTCTATACTCTATATAGAAACACCAAAGAGCCTTCTGGTTGGAATTCATGGTATGCCATGCAGAGGGATGCATAAGCCAGCCAAGAGGAAGTCTGGAGCCTCCCTACTTCCTGGCATTAGGTGGCATTTGTTCTATATCCTGCTATTAAGAGTTAGGTTTTTCTGTTAATGTGGGATTCATAGTCTGTAGTGCCTGACTAGACTTAATTGCCTAAAGCCAGGGTCTTATTTAATTGGAGAAATAGACATCTCCCATCCCCCACCACCGCTTTTCCAATAAGCCTACTGAAAATTGTTTGGGCACTTTCACAGAAGTATCAGAGAGACATTCTAGGTGCTGCTCAGCTAGAAGGAGTTGGCACCCATATTTCCCATGAAAGGGTCCTAACAACCAAGCTACAGGCAGAATTAGGTTTAAAGGCACACCCTCCCAATACACACCACCTGTTAAAGTTGACTGACTAGACAGCTAAGCGTCATGGGGTCAGAAGCAGGCCACGCAAAAGGGAACTTAACTCTGTAGTGAAGTAAAGCAGGCACTCCTAAGAGAGACTGAGCCCTGAGTCCTGGCCCCTGTAGCTTGTTATGTATTTTGCATTAAATAGTTCCTGGACAAAAAGCACAGAGAACAGACAAAAGGCTCTCCTCCTCCCCTTTAAGAGGCATCATATTAACATTTTTGTGAACCCTTCAGTTGAGTTGGACTGAAAAATCTAGATAGTTTTATGTCACTGCCCCATTATTTACCTGAGACCTGAAAGGTATCTAAGGTCCTGAATACACTGTGATCCTGGAAAAAAGGAAGCATCTTCCTTTAGAGATGGAGAAACCAAGCAAAGTATCTGTAGCAAAGCAAGGAACTGAAATCTGGAATGCCTGAATTACAGCCCAGTGCTTTAGCCTACAAGACCAGCCTTTCCCCAAACAAACTCTCCCCTCCAAGAAAAAAAACTCCTAGAACCACTCTAATTACAGAGCTTCACATTCCCCACTCATTGTCCCTCTCAACCTTTTCCATTCATCCTGTGAGACTCCCCCAGTGATTTCCAAGATACTAAAAAGATACATTATTCTGGAGGTGGATTAAAAAAAAGGTGTTGGCTTACCTACATGAACACATGAGCTCATATAAGTTTCCACTGGCTGAAATTTAAAAATGCATGTAATTTTTGTCTAAATGGTGAGGTAGACTTGAGTTTCTTTGAGACTATTTCACACAGCTCTAATCATAAGGATTTCACATTAGTGAAACTGTTCAGGTGTAGAAAACAGAAAGCCCAGATAGAAGCTTGATCACAAAGAGGCATCTGAATATATCTGAATATGACTTTCCTTTTCATTAGCCTTCAGTATGACTTAGTATACTATAATAAATCCTGCTCTCAGCTTCAGTTTATTAACTGTGCAAGAGAATTATGCCTTAATCTAGCACAATATTTGTAATATAACAGCTTTATTCACCTGTAGTTCTTAATTTGGAATAACCCTGGCTTAAAAATGAATAAAAAAATGAATAAGGAAAAGTTGGATACAACAATTGTTTCATGCTGGAGTTAATACCATTTTTCATTCTGAATGAAAATATTATTTGGGCAGATTGCAACAGAGTAATGTAGTGGCAGAGCTATCTTTCATATTCAAGTTCAACGAAGTCAGATAATGAACAAATGAGAATGCCTCACTGACATTAAAAAAATGACACTCTCTTAACAGAAATCACCTCTGGATTCTATTGGCCTCATTTTTACTGCTGTGAAGTTTCTATCTTTATTAACAACTGTGCAAAGTGAAAGCAAAGATGAGGTCTCATTGAATTCTACCATACATTACTAAATCAGAATTGTAACCATTTTGTACATCAGTAAATGACTGATAAATTACTGTAGGCAGTGTTTTGTTGTAAATAAGAAATAATTTGCTACATGAAATCAATTAAATTGCTCTGTTAAAAATCAAATACATTCCTTTTCACATATTTACTCAGATTTCAAAGTATCTATTGGTTTAGTTTCATGCATAGGCATGGATTATAATGATTAGATCAGAACGCACTGTAGGGTTTTTATCCTTCTCTGTAGCGAGGGTAATGTTCCTGTTCCTTGGATTGTTTGAGCGCAATTTAGCAACCACTACCTGTGCTTGCAGCAGAAGGATATTAACAATGCTCTTGTTCCCCTGCTTTTTCTGCTGCCATGTTCTTGGTGTTTGGGGGTAATTGGCCCCGGTGACAGGATTGTTCATCTAGTTTTAAGAATAGATTAGCCGAACACTTGTATGAGATAGATACAGATGATCCTTCCTTGAGCAGGGTATTGGATTAAAAGATCTCCTTCTATGATTCTAAAACTAAATGAGGACAGTCATGGATGGCCTCCAGTTATCTATCCCAATCTTGTCTTGCTACAAGTATTTTTGTGTGCACAAACGGCAATGCTCCTGCTCTGATAACCTCAGATAACGAGAAAAAAAGGTAAAATACAGGACAACTTGCTAAATAAAATAAGTAGAATTGTAAGAAGTGCTCAAGTGACCTAGGAGCCTAACTTTTCTTGGTTTCCGCTTTGGGAAGTTTTTTAACAGAAAATTTGCTCTAGGGTCCTGGAGTCCTAAATACCTAGGTTTTATTATTTGTGCCAAACACACAGAGCACCCATAACTGGTCCTAGATGTGATTGCCTAGAGGCTGTTTTGAGATTCTATTACTCTGTTCCATTAAGATGGAGTAAGCTGGTACCTTGAAGTGAATCTACTATTGAAATGAAGTTTGTTGGCAGTTACTGAGCTGTGGCATAATGTGCTCTGCTCAGCTGCTTGCCCTGGGTAGGAAATAGACCATCATATTGTGAACCTGCTGGAATTCCTTCATGAATTGGTTATCTTGGCCTGGTGTGCCACATAATAAGCAATAGATGGGTGATTTTAGTGTTACTCCTTATGGCACTAGGTGCTTTGACATGATTAGTCAAGACTTAAATTATTTAGAACAAGTCTGACTTGTACATGAAGTTACTGTCTGTCTGCTTTTTGTGAAGCCGGTGACTATTGAAGCTTGCTTTCTCTTTGCCAGTCTATCTCATGAGGTCCCTTCCAGGCCTAAACGTGTGTGTGTGTGAATCTGTGAAGAGGATACTGTGGTAGCTTTAAGCTTTGTGTTAGAAACCATCTCTTGCAACTGAAATGGAAATTAGGTTTTAAAATGTAGATATTTTCACCCATGTAGGCAGGGACCATATTCTCTTCTGTAATCAGTTTTTAGAGTTATTCATAGATATTCAAAGTGGAATAGCACACTGTGAATATTACTTAAGCAACTACAGTGTTCCTTAAAGATTCCATCATGGAAAATAATCTGAAACTATTGCCAGGGTCTCAGCTGACTTTCCATCCTCTTTCATGGTTGGACAGTCCCTTGATTCCTACACATCTGACTTATGTGCTTGTCATCAGTATTTAGTCTGGGTTTGAACCAATGATGCATTCAAAGTCTCGTACTCTGAAGGTTTCACTATCTATTGCTTACTAAACAATAGAATTAGCATTTTTGCCTTTGATACCTGCTTATTCATTTATTTTTCAATTAGTAGAACACTTATTCATATTCATATTCAACTAGTATAATTATTCGTATTGCAGTAGCTCATAGGAGTCCCATAATGAACCAGGACCCCACCGCATGTGGTACTGTACAAACAGAACAAAACAGAACAAAAACATGGTTTCTCTTCCAAAGAACTTAAAAGGGACCAATCCTATTCCATCTACTATGCACCTAAGTGGACTTAGATTCCTAATTGTAACCCTATGCCACCCTTTTCAAATCCTTGAAAAGCAGTAAACACAAAACGCAGATGGGTTCTTTTCCTGCTTGCTACTTTTTGGCTATGTCTATGCAAGATGCTGACTGAACGGTGGTCTGATACCACTCTGCAGTAGCATCACAAAAATAGAATTCGCCAGCACTACTGTGCAGTAACTCAGGTTACTCTGCATTTATTTAGTACTTGTATAAATAAGTAAAGACTAAATCACAAAGGCCACTTGTATAAATAAGTACTAAATCACTTGTATTAACAAGTACTAAATAAATGTGTAGTAACCGCTGCATAGTAGCATCTCATGTAGATGCAGCCTTTGTGATTTAGTCTTAAAACTAAGATAAAGTTGAAACCAAAAATAGACGTGTTAACATTTTTTCAGGGACTTGAGTAGAGTGGATCACATTTAGACACCCAGTATAATAGGACCTGACATTTTTCATCTCTCCCTTTGTGTCTCTACCACACTCACATTTTTCTTTTGTTACCAGCAAGTTGGCATGCAAGCAGTGTGCAAAGGGGTTTTTGCCTTTAGTTCCTATTTTTTTCTGGCAATAATTACTCACAATTTTTAGCTTACCCTTTTCTTTCTTTGGAAGGTTTTGCATTACTTCAACAGAGCTTGTTGTTTGAGTTTTTGCCAGGGGAGGAGGTAAGTGAAAGTCCAGGAGTAAAACCATTTCCTCAAATGCCCATTGTTCAAAAGGAGACACAGCTGTCCTTCAATGGCAGATTAATCTGCCATGGCCAGATCTGATTCACACTTTTTCCTTCAGGTAATGTCTTTTGCACAGTTCACTTCCCATCTCTCATGAAGAGCTGACTCTGCATTAAATAAATAAACTGAAGTAACATTAATCCAAATCTTTCAGTAGTTTCAGATGAAAAACGTAAAACAAATGACTAAGCTGGACTAGAATAGCTTGAAGAATCACCATTTATACAATATTAAAGGACCCTGAAGATATATAAATTGCACGGTTGCATGGATGCACACTTGTATCTATAGGAAAGAGCTGACTAAACTAGTACCAATAAAAGATCAGCATGGAAAAGGGAATTAAACATAAGCTTGAATAGGAAACCCAGGGAATTCTTGTGCCAATTACTGCTGGTTGGGACTTTGACAAAAAAAAAAAAAAGAAAAGGTTTTGCTGGAAAATGCTGATTTGTGAAAAATGAAACATGGGAAACCCAGGTCCAACAACTGTGAGCACCTCAAATACTTGGCAATTCTGTATTAGTTCTCCCAGCTTTTCCAGTGATTTTATACTGTTGCAGAATTGGGAAAAGCTTGGAACATTGCAAACTATTGCAGGATGAGGAAGCTATGTCTTATCCAGTTCCATTGCTTATATTAATTAATTGGCAATTGGCCTAAAATTAGGCTAATTTAGCAGAAATTCTTTTACACTCTTTTGGTCTCCAAGTAAAGAGAGGTAAAAAAAAGGGCAAGAGGCAAAAGTGGTTTTTTTGTTGATCAAATAGTTCAAAGTGCTTTTACCTCATATGGTGCTTTTGCTTGAACAGTCAAAATTACAATTGCATTGACATTTAAATGTGTTTATTGAAAGAAGTAGGCTAGACAGGATGCTTAAGTCCCAGAACCATACAGCATATAGAAAAATCTTGACCAAAGATCAGGTCAAGCCAAAATATCACAAGTAGGATGACACCTGACTTTCTACAGGCAAACTAGCTTTTTTGTTTACAAGTGTTTGATCAGACATTGTGTCCAGACATCTGTGATGGGGGTTGTAATAATAATACTCCTGAAAAATATTAAGTTATTAGGAATATTATGAATTTCCTGGGCCTTGCATCTTACCAACTACTGACACTGCTAGGAGATGCCAATAAAAAGAAACAAAATTTTAAAGTACATGTGATTATTTGGTCAGTGATTTTAGCACTATCTACACCCAAATGGAACGCCAGATACAAACCCTGTTCTAAAAGTCAGGACTTTGATATGACCAGCAAAACCCAGGGTCAGAGATGCCCCTTTTATGTAAACTATACAAGTACTGTGTATTTTGCTCTATCAAAATATTCATAAGTTTTATTTTAACGTAAAGGAAATGTCCTTGTTATGTGTGTTGTTTATCAAATATTTTGGTATTAAACACTAGCCATAGATATTAAGACTCATATATAGTGTTGACAGTCATTTATTATTATTTTGACAATTATTTTCTCAAAGAAAAAAGAGCATTCATGCATTTTTTCTCTGAATGCCTTCTATTTTAGTTATATGCAAACAAGATAATTATTTGTAAAGTCTCCATTAGAGACCTTAGTGTGTCTCCTTTGTAACATTTTGAACAAAAAATTACCTTCCAAAGCTGAGGGCCTAGAAGTTCTTGAAAATTTAAAAACTGAATCACTGTAACAGGGAACCCTAGCCCTGTTATCAAGAAACAGGGTGACCCCTTTAAATCCAGAACCTTCTGGGCACACCCAGCTGGTCAAGCAGGGGTTAAGGATTGAGCCCTGCCAGCTGGTCAGGTGACAGGAAGGGAAAGGCCAGAAACACATAAACCGCAAGTGGAGAAGGCCAGGGAGGCAGCAGAGAGGAAGATTTCTGATGATGATGGAGAAGCTGCATCAGCCTCTGGGAAGAATGCACCACACTGAGACAGAAGCACAAGTACATGTAAGTGGGCACTTTGCCTCTCTTATTTTTAAAATTTTTCATTATATGACTAAAGAAGCCTACGGTTTACATTTAATGTTAAAATGCTGGTGGTTTGTGGATGAGGCTATAGGGGAGAAGGAGTCCTCATTAGCACTGGGTGGCGCCATGATAGAGGGCTCAAGAAGCCTTGCTGCACTAGGGGTGTAGCACCAGGGCCACAAGCCCAAAGTTGCTTGAAGGGGAGATAGGAGCCTTGAAGCCAGGTCCTAGTGGGTGGACTTAGGCAAAAGGCCCTAACTACAGAAAAAAGAGCAAAGCTGGAGGGTGCTGAGGCCCCGACAGCCTGGCACTGTAGGGGCACAGTGTAGAAGGGCCAGTAGGTCTGGTGTCACGGAGAGTATGGAATGGAAGGTCTTGAGCCCAAGCGAGTTAGAGAGCTACAGCCTCAGAGCCAAGCCCTGATTAGTGTGTTTTGACTGACAGGCCTAGCTAGAGAGAGAGGGGGTAAGCCCACAGCAGCTGAGACCCCAGTATAAAGGGAAATTTATAAAACATCTGTGAGGCACGAGGCACATCAAGGGGAGGTAGGAGTATGCATTTTTGCCCTTAAGGCAACACCTCATTATCCTATGGGTGGTGAGCCTGGAGCCTGTCTGGGAACCTGTGGGTCAACCTTCCTCTTTTTTTTTAGAACCAAGTAACATCAAGTCATGACAGGTGAGTAAAAAAAAAAAAAGGGGTGGGAGGGAGGGAAGCTGATCCCTCGAAGGAAAATCCAGCAAGACTTGATGGGGGCACACTCACCGGCCTATAAAAACATGGAGCACAAGATGGCACCCTGTCACAATCATAAACTGTGTTTTATCTTAAAGCAGAATCTTGGGTATACCATGCTTAGCACAATATGGTCCTGATCTTAATTGGGCCATTGACTTGTTGTCAGCTTACAAAATAAAAAATAAATTCCCATTATTTGTAGATTACCTGCTTTTGCACACCCATCACTCTAAGTGTCTGGCAAACATTTTCTAGATGGTTCGCTAAAACTTGTAGTGTTTTAATCAATTTGACATTCACACTGTATAGGAGCATGCACATGCCTATGGGCTGCAAAGGTACAGTCCATCATTGGCATTACTGAAGCTAGGGCAAAAATGGAAAGACCCATTATAACTGCATGGCAAATTTAGTGCTATACTTTTGTAGTCCTCTCTGCTCATAACTGGAGAGCCACAGAATATTAAGATATTCTTGTGTGAAGCAAAGACAATGTGTAAGAGGAACAGTCTCAAGGATTCTTTTTATATTGGACCATTACAAATGAACACCAGCTTCTTAGTTTCCACTTTGAGATAACTGTAGTAACTCAGAAAGGAATTACCATAGTTACCCATTACCCAGGAAGGAAGCAAAGCTATCTGAAGCCATTTTATATAAACTCCTTGTAAGAAGATGCTGGCAACAAAGCATGCATGCTTCAGCATAATTTTATAATTAATGCATACTGTTCCTCTGTTGGTTATGCCATGGAAAATAACAAACGTATTTATAACATACCGCAGTTTGGCATCTCTATGCAACAAGCATGCTTTGTTGTGCAGATGATCATTACCAAGCAAGCAGTATCATAACAGGAATGATATTGGAAAAACTCCATATATGGGTTTTTAAGCATTACAAGTGTTATATTGTCTGTAGTTCTGCTAATGTCTCAGTAGTTTTTTTTTGTCTTATATCAGGCAGCTGATATTTCCAGAATGCTGCTCCCATTCTTTATCATAAAAAAACTTTAAAAACCTGCCCATCTTCTTCCCCTTGTTCTTTTAGTTCCTTCTGCTTATAGTAAGACTCAGAATCGATGTATTCCTCCTGGCTATAAAAATCCTTTATATAGCTTCTTTATTCTTTCCACGGGGATCAGAATCTATCAGAGCCCTTCTGATTGGAGTTTCTCATAGTCCCATGGCAGGCTAAAGTTACCATTTGTCCTTTCCCCAACATGTTACCTTTCCAACTTCAACCTACTTTATAATCCTGGTTTCTTGTGTCTAGTTACCTGTTCCCAGCCCATGACCCTAGGTGTCATCCCCTTCACTTGCAAAAATAACCAAAATTTGGCCCAGGTGAGAGAGAGATCCCTACTCCTTAATGGGCCAACTCATTCTTAGGAGAATGATGAAGAATCTGCAAATTCAGATCATGTATTAATTGACTCTTTTATTTAATGAAATATGTTAGGGTGACTGTATTTGGATTTTGGGGACCACTGGATTTGCAACTGAATAAAGGCTTTAATCTGTGTCTCAGCAAAAGCTGCTGGTCACAAGGCAAAATGATAAATTAAAAATAACATTGCAAATGCTTAGGCAAGCAGTTTTCTAACAAGGTTGTAGTATTGTAAAGTATAGAGCCCATTGTGTAAGAAGAACAAGAAGCAGCCCATCAGCTATTATCAGGAGATAAAGCAGAAGCAAGACCTTGGAGATGAAGGAGTCAGCAAGAAACCAGAAAAAACTAACAATTGACCAGGAGAAGCCAGGGTCAAAGTCTTAGGCATGCGCTCTTAGCAGAGAGACATGTAAATGAATTAAATGCATGGGCAATACCATGCTAATTAAGTAAACAGTAAACAGAGGCGGAGCGTGAAAGGGGAGGAAATATGGGTGGAACCAAAGGAGGAGCGAAGGTGGGGTGAATGTTAATGAGCATGAACCAAGGCGTATAAAATGTAAAAAGAGCTAATATTCACTGCAGGTCCCTGGTTTGTTGGCTTTTTTGGGACCTTGCCCAAAGCTTTCTCCATTCTGAATAAAGCTGTGGCGAGCAATGTGCACTGGTGTTTGCTCCCTGCTTGCTCTGGCTAATGAGTAACAGGATCCATGAGCAATTGGGTCATTGTCTCCCTAGTCGTTGGGCACCACATGGAGTCGGGATCTAACAAAATACTGCAGAAGTGAATAAATAATATGTTACTCAAGTTACTTTGACACTGAGCTGATGGAAAATGTTCACCCTGTAGTTAAAACTGGGAAGAGAGTTAGGGCATATTTCATACATACACAAAGGCATAGAAATTAAAGTAACCTGAGGGCAGTTTTTATGTTCTTTGAACCATATCTAACTGATCGGCTTAAATCCTTGTATGCGGTGAATAACTGATGCCAATGTGATGCCTTATTACAATGATAAGTAATAACAGTGTCATGGTAATGAAGGGTAGTTAACTGAAAAACACCAGCCAAGTAGTTGCTACAACTAATTATATTGTGGCTACTGATGTCTATGAACAGCCTATATTAGCAATTTGGAAACTGTCTTGAATCAAAATTCTATTGAACACTAATGGCCCTATATTGATTTCTGGTTTTATCTAATTGTCTTTTTCAGGTCCTATATATTTCCAGGGCAGTCAGTGTTCTGGATGCAAAGATGATATGCAAGGCCTTAAGAAGAAATCATAATTGAAACATCATCTAATCCATCCAACAGAGTTATCTCTGATTTACGTCCTTTTGAATGATCTTAGAATCATGCTCACTGCACTTGAAGTTAGAATCAGCAATAAAGTAATTGCTCCATGGCCCTACACATCAAGATTGGGCCCCTCACCACTCTGTACATCCAATCAAGCACACTGGGCTGGAATGACACAGTGCTGGCAGGCCAGATCTGATCTGTGAGCTGGAGGTTGAGCGTTTCTGCCTTAGACTAGTAGAGGAACAGATTAGCAACTACATAGAGAAGCTACATTTTTCAAATTAGTTGGGTTGGATAGGATACATCATAGGGTACTGAAGGAATGGATTACAGTAATTTCGGAGCCACTGGCTACCTTCTTTGAGAAACTGTGAAGGTCAGATGAGGATCCAGATGACTGAAAAAAGGGAAATATAGTGTCCACCTTTAAGAAAGGGAAGGAAGATGGCTACTGGAAATTACAGACCAGTCAGTCTGACCTCCATACATGAAAAGGTCATGGAACAGGTCCACAAGAAATCTATTTCAAACCACCTAGAGGAGAACAATGTGATCAGAAACAGTCAGGATTCACCAAGAGCAAGTGATACCTGACCAATTTGATTTTCTTTTATGATAAAGTGACATGCTCATGGACAGTAGTAGAACAGTGGATGTGATATGCTTTAGCAAAGTTTTTGACACTTTCTCCTGTGCCATTTTCATTAACAAGTTAAGGAAATACAAACTAGATGTAAGTCTTGTAAGGTGGATATATAACTGGTTGGATCATTAGGCTCAGTGTGTGATGATGACTCACTGAGTAATCAATGGCTTGATGTCTAGGAGGAAGTGTGAAGTGTCAAGAGATCTCAAGGATCTCTCCTTGTTTTGGTATTGTTTAATATCTTAACTAAAGATTTGGACAATGGATAAAGTGTATGATTAGCAAATATGTGGATGGCAACAAATGGGTGGAATTGCAGACTTGCAGGACGACAGTGCTAGGATCCAGAATGACCTGGATAAAATGGAAAAATATATTAAATCAAACAGATTACATTCAACAAGGACAAGTGCAAAGCCTTGCACTTGGGAAAGAATAATTGCAAATTTGCAAAAGCAGACTAGAGAATGACTGGCTAGGTTGCAGTATTGCAGTGAAGGACTTGCAGATTGCTGTGGACCATAAGCTGAATATGGGCCAACAGTGTGCCCTTGTTGCAAAAAAAAGCCAATTGCATGCTGGGGTGTATTAACAGGAGTGTAGCTTGCAAATCAAGAGGAATGATTCGTCCATTTTACTCAGCACTGGTGAGGCCTCCCCTGAAGTACCATGCTCAGTATTGGGCCCCACACTTCGAGAAATATGAAATCCAGCCGAGAGTGACAAAAATAATTAGAAGCTTGAGAGAAACATGACTTACAAGGAAAAGCTGAAAGAACAAGGATTGTTAGTTTGGAGAAGAGAAGATTGAGGGAGGATTCGATACCAGTCTTTCAAATACCTGAAGAGCTATTATAAAGAGGCTGGAGATAAAATTTTCTCTGTAGCTATAGGAGACAGGATATGGAGCAATGGCTTCAAAGTGTTGGAAAGAAAATTTAGATTGGAAGTTGGAAAGAATTTTCTGACTATGAGTGGTTAATCATTGGAACAGCCTACCTGGAGAAGTGTAAAATCTCCATCCCTGAAAATTTTTGTGGATAGGTTAGACAGACACTTGGTTAGGATGGTTTAGGGGCTGGACTAGATGATGTCATCTCATGATACCATGATGTCCCTTTCAGCTCTACTTTTGTACAATGCTATGAATGTCCCATATCCTGTCCAAGTGACTGAACCACTGGGTAGAGCCTGAAGGCACTTTTTCCTCCTCCATGGTTTTGTGCAGGGCCTAAATAGTTCTATACATACTCTGCCATGTTTCTATTAACTATGTAATCTAGCATTTTAATTTATTAAATCAAAACTCCCTCCCTCCCCATCTACTCTGTGGATTGCCTATCTGAGAGTTGGCTGCTATGCCCTGTCAGATATTTTGCAAGACACTTCTCATGGGCATGTCTGAACTGGTGGCAAGATGCTGTGGCTTAATTTGTGCAGGACCTGAAAAAGCAGACCAAACTAAGCCTTGTGGTTGAAATAGGTGGGTGAATACTTCCTTTGTGGATCTCAACAGGGCTTAGGCATAGGGGCCTATCTGCTGATCACTGTTAAAACTTAATCTGGTCTAGGCATGTCAAGAAGCAGACATTTAGGCATGTGGAAATAAGTTTAACCAGGTCTCTTACTTGACTAGAAGAAAGAAAGATGCTGATGCTATGTATTTCAAAATGTTCTAAGATAAGGAAAAACCTTCATGCCTTGTTTTGTCTTGGTATATTAATCTCTGTGTGCAGATGTTAACCTCCTCTTTCCCAGAACCAGAAACTGATAGCTGTTCCCAAAACACGTGTTTGCTGAATAAGCAAACTGCCTGTGTGTGACAAACGAATGATCAACTTCTTCCTGTTTCTTCAAGGTTGTTCTGTCTGAGCCATGCATCTTTTCTCGCTGTCTAAAGTATAAATACGCTTGTAAACTTATAGAGTTCAGAGTTCCTTTGAGAACCCTCCTTGTGATCACTTGTATAGCTCTAAATAAACCAAGATGGCTCTGTCAATTCTGATACAACCACAGTGCGAAGTTTGATTTCTTCCACAATTTGGTGCCATGACTCGGATAGGGATGCCCGGAGTGATCAGTTGAGATACGGACCGTCTCCTCACTGACGCCCTGGTGCCAAACTAAGGTAAGAGACATTTTGAAATCTCTATTGGGGATTTTTGGTGAGAGACTGCCTGTGTGTCTTCCTGATTGCTGCTTGAGGCTTACCCTATCCGACCCTTTTGCTGCCAGAATTGTCAGACCCACTATGTAAGTAGGAACTGTGAGTAGAAAAGAGTTTGAAGCTATGTTGCTGTTGTCAGTGAATGTGTTTCCCCATGTGAATTGAGTTAAGTTCTGTAAAGAACTATGAGGTCTTTCTGAAGCTAGGAGTGGAAAACTTGTGCAGCCGCCCCGAGGATGCCAAACTTGTTCTGTGTGGCCTTCAAAAGCAAGGGTGCAAGGTGGAAACTCTTAGACTGAAGGAGATCAGGGCTGTGTGACAAATTTTCCCTAGCCCCACTCGCATGAATGAGCCATGTCTAACAGCGAGTAACTGCATTGTGTGCCGTTGCTGCGAAGTCTTGTCTTTGGACATTAGCCACAGAATTCCTGTGCCACTAGCAAATCTCATGACCTGACCGGACACCCTCAATAAGCCTCTCCTGTGTAAAAGACCTGTGTGAGTTGAGCTTAAAGACATGAGGAGCGGAGGGTCTAAAGACATACCAGCTCCACCAAAAGGGACTCCAGCATTGTACATGTACACACACTATGGCCATAAAAGTTGTAAGTTTCTAGATAAATAAAATTGGTATACCATAGATGATTCTAGCTTGCAGTTTCCCGTAGAGGGAACATTTGATTTAAGTAAAATCATTCATCTCCACAGAGCCCTTGAGTCAAGAGGCAGTAAAACGCCACAGCCTCAGTGGTACACATTTTTTTTATTAGTATGCAGAAGCTTCCAAAAGACGTCAAGAATCTCAAGTTCAAAGCCTTAAGGACTCCCAAGAAAAACAAAAATCTCAGATAAAGGAATTAAAACGGAAAAATGCACCAACAGGGGATCCCCCATCATCAGCACCAACACAACTTTATCCACAATTGACTGAGAATGAATCTGTAGAAGACACAATTGATTTTTTTTTTTTTTTT
>NW_005842376.1:1191001-1199634 GCF_000455745.1 Alligator sinensis
GAATCAGCCCACCCCATCAGGAAACCATCACTCAACAACCATCACCTGCCCCTGGGGCATGCCCACAGCCACCGGAGACATGGCATTTGTCTCCTGAAGCCTCGACCTCCTCTTATTTAAGGTCCGGCACCCAATATGGTCCAGTCCCACCTTTAAAAATTAAAAAGACTCGTCTTATGCCTTTCCGCCAACTCCCAGGGCAGGGTCCAAATGGGGAAATTACAGTCACAGTTCATGCCCCCTGGACCCCAGGAGATCTCCTAAACCTTGTTAAGCAATTCCCCAATATCAGGGAAGAACCCCAGAAGTTTATAGATGAATTGGAAACTGTAATCAATTGTTATGAGCCAACATGGGTGGATTTAAACCAATTAATGAGAAGTGTTTTGCCCTCCGTGGTCTGTAACCACCTCATTGCACAGGCTAATTGGCCTCCTCAAGATCCCAGAATGGGAGGTCGCTTAGTAGGTGCCCAAGAACGCCTTCTTGAGGCCGTGCTTAAAATCTGCCCCAGGAAAACTGACTGGGCCAAAATAAATAACTGTAAGCAAAATAAAGGAGAATCCCCAGAAAACTGCATAGATTGCTTGAAACTTGTATTTGAAAAACATTCTGGCATTGAAGTTGCAGCTGAAACTGTCCCAGAAGCAGTTGCCGCCGCTTTTGTCCAAGGACTTCTTTCTAAAGTCCAGGAACAGCTGCGTACAATTGTGGTAGGTTGGCAAACTAAGACACTTACAAAACTAGTCACCATTGCTAATCATTGTACAGCCTGCCAAGAAAAGAAAAAGGAATCCATGGAAACTAAGCTAATGTCTTTACAAATACAGACTTCAGGCAGAGGTAGAAGCCGAGGTTTCCATCAAGAACAATTCAGAGGCAGGGGACGTGGTTGTGGGATGGGACAAGGAGAATTTCAGTCCCAAAATAATGACAGTTGTCATTATTGTGGCTAACCAGACGGGGGATGATGTTTGACCAGCCGCCACCACCTCCTCTCACTCAATTCTCTGTCCTGAATCAAGGAGCCTCCTGTTAGGACAGCCTGAGGAATGATAACATCATCACAGCCCTGCTTCTCTCACTTAATCAAGAGGATCTCTTCATTTCCTGTTTAATAAATGGCACTCCTACAAAATGTTTAGTAGACACCGGTGCAAGTTGCTCTACTCTCCGAGCTAAAGAATTTTCTACAACTCCCCTCTCCTCTGCTGTTGTAAACCCTGTAGGAATTTCAAATCAGATAGTTCCTCATCCTCTTTCCCAACCCTTACATGTTTCTCTTGGTCCTGTTTCTAATCAACATGCCTTTCTGCTCAGTCCTTGTTCTCCTGTTAATTTGTTAAGCAGAGATTTGCTTTGTAAACCCGGCTGTACTATTTATTGTTTTCCTAATGGTGTTTATTTAAATGTTCCCTGTGTTAATGAAATGGCTGTACTTGCTACCCTAGCTAGCTCACCTCCTGAGCCTGAGTCCCCTAATCTTTCTGTGTTACAAGAGGAAATCATAAAGGCTACCCCTCCATTTCTCTGGTCCCAACATGCTAATGAAGTAGGGCAAGTCCATACTGCCCAGCCTGTAAAAATTAGATTAAACCCAGCTAAGCTGTTATCTACAGTTTTCTCAATACCCCTGAGCCTTTGCCCTGGACTTCAGATGCCAAAGCTGCTTTTGCATCTATTAAACAAGCGCTGTTGCAAGCTCCTCCCCTAGGCCTTCCTGATTATACTAAACCCTTTATTCTTTTTTGTCATGAAAAAGACGGATTTGCACTTGCTGCCCTCACTCAAGCACATAGAGGCAAGCACCGTCCCATTGCTTATTATAGCTCTGCTCTTGACCCAGTTGCAGCCGGACTTCCTCCATGTCTTCATGCTGTAGCTGCAGCTGCTATTACTGTTGAACTATCCTCTACCCTTGTATTAGGCTCTCCCCTTACTGTTGCTGTCCCACACGCTGTAGCAGCCCTTTTACTAAAAACTAAAACTCAACACCTTTCAAATGCTAGATTGACTAAGTATGAAATTTTGCTTCTTTCTGCTGGAAATATTACTCTAACTAGATGCCCTGTTTTAAACTCTGCCTCCCTGTTGCCTACTCCTTCAGATGGTGAACTCCACGATTGTATTGCTGTTACTGCCCGCCTAACAATGCCCCACACTGGTCTAAAGAACACCCCCTTGCAAAACCCAAATCTAGTATTTTATGTTGATGGATCATGTCAAAGAAACTCAAAAGGTTCTCTTGTTGCAGGATATGCAGTATGTTCCCATTATGATGTTATAGAAAGCCATCACTTGCCTAATGTGTATTCAGCTCAAGTTGCCGAGCTTGTGGCTTGCACCCTAGCCTCTGGTACCTCTGTTAATATTTACACTGATTCTTGCTACGCCTTTGGTATTGTACACGATTATGATCAACTTTGGAAGCAAAGAGGCTTCCTCACGTCAGGAGGTGCCAAAATTAGTAATAGTCCATATGTAAACGCCTTGTTAAATACTTTACAGTTACCTTCTGCTGTTGCTATTATTAAATGCCAAGCTCACCAGAAACCTTATGATGATGTTACATGTGGGAATGCTCTGGCAGACTCCGCTGCCAAAGCTGTGGCTATTTCCACTCCTCAGGCTACACCTGTGTTTTTGTCTATCTCAACTAACCAGTCTCCATTGGCAAGTCTTCACGACGTTGCCCTCCTCCAAGATCAGGCTCCAGAACCAGAAAAATATACGTGGAGACTGGCTGGGGGTTTGTTACACCCTGACAATTTGTGGCACTCCCCGGATGGCCGCCTGGTTGCCCCAACAGTCCTTCTTCCCTATCTTGCTCGCATACACCACGGCATAGTACACGTGAGCAAAGGGGAGATGATAGATTTCTTCCACAGGCACCTACTAAATTTTACTGGTGAAAATTCACACCTCTATAGACTTCAAGAACATTTTATGTGCCTAAATAGCACCTGCAACTTTGCTGGTGAAGCTTCAAGGCAAAATCCTCCTTCACTTGCGAAATAGCACCTGTACAACTGAGAATACCACCTGAGAATGCTGAATTAAACTGTGTAGCTTCAATTTTTGGCATGGACACAGTTTCAGTTGATGTTTTACCCTGGGGCAGAATAGATATTGCTTTTCATGTGTACCTGCTGGAAGCAGACACCTCCCATTTTTAGCCTTATTGCTAGAGCTTCATACAGGAAATAGGAAACTCAGGGTCTAGCCCCTTCACCTTGAGGGCTTTGAACCTTTACCTCCTGCTTCCCAGCAAAGTGCTCAAGCAACAGTTTCACCATTATGTAGATTTCCCCACCTGAAGCTTGCCCATCACACATGGCATTTAGCAGATAAAGGGATGGAGAGAAGTGAAGAAGCTTCTACCCTATTGAGAAGAAAGTTCCAGGCTACAACCCAGAACCTTCTTCTTCGAAAAGCAGCAGCTATCTTACTGAGCCACACATCCTCTAGCTTGCTTTTTTTCTTCTTGGCCCACATCTCTCTCTCTTGGCTGCTCAGGGAGCTGATTAAAGTTTTCAAGATTCTTTTTGGACTTGTAAAACTAGCTGAAGGGGTGCCTGTTACACAGAGCCCAGATTGTATTAGCTCTCTGCTGGGTACCAGTGTGGTAGAAATGCAGAGGATGGTGATATTGTCACATTCTTCTGCCTCCTAAATCCTTTTTGACCTCTTCCAGGCAGACTTTCCTTCCACCAGGTGCAGGATTCACAAGCTGTGTGGAGAAAGGGGGACTGTGATAAAGTAGATGCTCTCATGTCATGAGAGAGAGGGCTATTTATGTAGCCAAACCAAACTAACCTCAGCAGTTCTTTGGAACAGGGACTTTTTGTTCTGTGTTTGTACAACACTGAGCACAACAGGATCCTGGTCTATGACAAGGGTTCCTGAACACTAAAGCAAGATCAATAAATAAGTTATAGGATGACTTCTTTGAAGCCCAGACCCAAGAGAGCACTTACAATGCAGCATGTGCCTGACCATATACTAATCTCAGAGAAGTGCTTTGCTGGGCTGTGGACAAAGGCTCTGACCCAAAAACAATTGAAGTCAATGGGAATCTTTGTTCTGACCTTCCTGGGCTCTGCCTTTAGTTCTGTATGAAAATTAAAAGTTTATTTTGCCTTGAGTGGTACAACTTTTGTTTTGTGGCATGGGGCCAAGGAAATTTCTGAACTAAACTTAGGAGAGAAAACTTGCATAAGGTATTTATGCATTTATTTATTCTCAGGATGCATGGTGCTGTGGTTTAAGCTATATCCAACAATACTGGTAAGAGACACAAATATTAATTATGGTTTTTTTTAAAACAGTGCAGCTGTACTCACACAAAGCTATTGAAGAGAGATTTACAAAATATGTCTACTGAATGTGAAAATAAATCTAAATCACAAATCCATCTGCTGTTAGAAGAGACAGTTGTGGGGATCATCAAATTACAAGTGAGGCTGAGATTCCTGTATAACCTGCATAAGTGCTTTGGAAACTCAAATTAAACAAAAGGAAAGATTATACAGTGGATGCAGATATGCCACATTGCATATGAATCACAAATCTCTACAAACAAGAAATGATTTGGGCACACACTTGGCCTTTCATATGTGGGTGTATGTCAACAGAAGTGCATAGTGCATATAATAAGAGGTTACAAAGATCATTTCTGCATTCTGGAAATTTAAATGTGTTTGATGCTGACACAGATGAAAATTGCTTCAAAAACTCACCGTACAGCCTGTACCAAAAAGTACAATTTTATCCTTAGCACAATAAGGTATTGCTCATGAACAAATATGCACACCAGTAACATGTTTTTTTTCCTTTAAAGTGAATTGTTTGTATTTCTGTAGCAAAGTGATTCTCAAGTGGGGGTTCTGCAAGATGCTTGAAGGGTGCCATGGTGCGTGCCCCCTGTAAGAGGAGGTAAGCACTGGCTTCTCCACTTGCCAGGTACCCTGCACCTACCCTACATCTTGGCATCATTTCCTGTGGCTCTTCTTGCTAGCCAGCTCTGATCTAGAAAGCACAGCCCTCACCCCATGGCAGCCCCTGCACTAACTGCCCCTGTTCTCTAAGCAATGCACTCTGCCATGAGTGGGTAGGAAGATTCAGGGCTGCATGTTTTCAGCCTGGTTCATTTCCTTCCTTCTTCCATGCTCCCAGAGCTGGTGGGAGGGGTGTCACAGGCCGGCTAGGCGCTGTGAGTGTATCAACTGTGAGGCTGCTGGGTTCGGGATCAAGGAGGCGAGTTGGGAGTGAAGTAAAGGCAAATTTACTTATAGTTTAGCATATAACAGTTAACAGAAAGGCTAATGTAGTTTCCTGGCATTGGACATATAAAACAGCTGGTGCTCCTTGAAGATCTTGAGCTTCTGCACAGCAGCTGGTGCAAGAGGTCCAATACTTGCCACTGGGATGGTACAAGTGACCAGGACCTTCCCAGCAAATTCACTGGGCTAGCGTAATATAGGGAGTCACTGGTAGGGGAGTTACACAAATCATGTCAGGGGGACTGCTGGGCCACCCTCTCCAAAAAGTTCCCAAGCCTATTAAAATATCATTTACAGGGTACACCGGGGATTGAGCTAAATACTTGGGGCCTTCTGGGATTACAATTTCCTAAATGGGACGATGTAAGTCCCAGTCCCACATACACCCACCCACCAGTCCCGTTGTTAAGAGATGGGCAGTGGACCATGTGCCATTTGCTACCGCATGCATGACAAAAAAGCATTTTGTTTTGCTACACCCTTCCCATCATGTGCTCCATGTTTCTCGGTAAACTAACCGTTGGGCTAAAGCTGGGATTAGTGCATGGCGCTTTAAGCTGATAGGCCATTCTTTGTGTCTGAGATCACTCATTACCTGGGGGAAATGAAGGTTAAGTGAAAGCTGTACTTGGGCACAAGCAGTGCTCCAGGTTTGATTGGCATTGGCTTGGAAGGCCACATGCATTAAAAGGTGACTTATTTTTGCTGCTTCTCGGCCAATGGTTGCCACTAACTCGTCAATGTACTCTAGGGACATGTTATCAATCATACCCCCCGCCCCCAGTAAGAAAACCTATGGCTCGCCGTATATCCATGATTCCTTGAGTGTTTTTCTGAGATTTATCTATGTTCCAAACTCCCATGGCTGAATTGAGTCTAAAAAACGGCTAGGGATTCCTCTTGTTGGGTGCTTAACCATCTCTTTTCTCCCTGGGATTGGTAAACCTCCCAATTGGGTTGGTCTATTGGTTTGGGTGAGTCCCCGTCTGTGTACTTAAATTTACATTTCCCAGGCACGACCATGGCCTTGGTATCTTGCAAAAATGATTCTGGCATGGTGTCCCCTAAGGGCTTGGCCAGGTGTTCTGGGCTGACCAGGGCTGTGCCCTGCAGACCTTCCCAAAGTGCTTGGCAATATGTAGCTACCGTGTATTCAAGTCCATGAGTGTGCCCCCCTTCGTCCATATGGCGGGACCACAAATGGCCCGGAATGTAGGATGTGTTGGCCTCCCATTCCGTGGACCACTACTTGACAGCATAGGTGCCATTTTTAAACCACCACAGTACCTTGCTGTATCTGGAGGGCTGGTGTATTTGGTGAGCCGCACACCATTGCACCAAAGTATCATCAGGCAGGGGAACCAATGGAGCTACCGTCTCCCATGGAAGCAGGGTTGGAGGGTTCGACTGCTTTCTTGGGTTTTGGGTGGGTGTAGAAATTTTGAGCTACAGGCATGGCAGTGGTAGCGGTCACATTGGGAGTGGGCAGGGTACCTGCAGGCAGAATGTAACAGCACCAGGGCCATTGCCAGAAACCACAACAATCCCCCACTGTTCTGCACTTGTTTTTTCCCAGCCTGGCATATGGGAGAAAACCGAGCAACAATCCCGTTCCACAATAACATTTACAAGTTCCCCCTTGCCAGTCCACAATCCACCACTGGCAACTTTCAGGCCAGTTCTGCACTTCTTCAATTGTAGCAGGCCTCTCCCAGTATCCCAGCCTGACTGAGGCTTTGGCAGTGGTGCAACTCGGGGCGTGGGAGCACGTGAATGCCCCACATTAGTCAAACAGTGACAGACAAGCAGCAGTTCCATCAAGATGGCACTCCACCCCTTCATTGTTAGATGAGGGTGGCAGGTGGCATCGTTGCTCTGGAGCAGGGTTGTGACCCCAGGCTGCTTCCAAGACCACTACGGCTGTGCCTGTGGATGGACCCAATCTGCAGGAACAAGGAAAAATTGAGTCCGGATCTGACCTCAACACCCACCATGAGTTGTGTGTCTCGTGCCATTTACACCCCTTCCCACTTGTCCCCCTGCGGGTGCCTAACCACTACCTGGCCCCCGGCCTAGAGTTTTTTCCCAGCCACCTCTTGGCCATTCCACTGCCAGCTTGCGGGGCCCACCCTGGCCGAAGGCTTGCTTTATGGGGCTTCCTCTGGTGTGGAGCCAATTGTTGGCCCAGTTAATTGAGTGACTCAGGTGTAAGTCCCAGTCCTTGAGGGCCGGGCCAGCGGCCATTCACAGGTTGCACTTTAAGATACTGTTAGCCCATACGGGGAATGAGTTCAAATGATGGTTTCATCCTCCAGCTGCTGGTTGATCTGGAACCAACTTCCAAGGGAAGTGGTGCTGGCTTCTACTCTGGGGGTCTTTAAGAATTGGCTCAATGCCTATATGGCGGGGGTCACTTGAGCCCAGTTTCTCTCCTGCCCAGGCAGGGGGTTGGACTTGAAGATCTACAAGGTCCCTTCCAACCCTACTTCTATGATTCTATGATAATGTCCTGGATGAGTTGCGTTGCCTCGGGGGTGTCCGGTATTGAGGTTGCTGTACCGCCTTCATGGCCAGCAGGGTGAGTGAGGTCATGGAACATCGGGCTACTGCCATCATTACGTCCTCCTGCTCGCTTTCCTAAACCATGGTGCAGCCAAACTGCCAGGTTTCCTGCTTAAGGATAAACCACTGCCCCTGCAATACATTTAGTCCCAGTAGGTTCAGCCCTCCCTGGAGCATTACAGCAGCTGCTGTTACTACGGAGCCATTAGGCAAGGTGAATGTGAGCCGGACCAGATGTCCCGGTCATTTGGCTCCTCCGACTCCTACCACCTGGTAGGTGGGTCCCCGTTCTCCCTTTCATTCTGCACAGTCCAAAATGCACAGCTGGGTGCCAGTGTCTAGTAGTACGTTGATTGACCTTTTTCTTCCATTTAAACAATTTTTTTATAGGCACTTGGATTAAGGGGTCAATATTATTCTGTGTTACCGATCCCCAATCCTCTATTGCCCCCATGATGGCCCCTTGCCCAGGGGGCTGGATCAGCCGGGCCTGCTACCGCTGGGGATTGGAGGGGTGCTGAGGGTTCTGTCTTGTCCCCTTTCCCGTCCTTGCAGTGTTTGGCCCACAACTCTTGCATGACCGTGGTGAGCAGCCTGTCAATTTGCTCTTTACTAAACCCTGCTGCCAGTAAATCCTTCCACATCCATGCACACGGGGTCTTAGATTTTTCATCTTCCACTTTCCCGGACTTAGGGTCCCCCACCAGCTTGCCCTTCCTTTTGGCTGCAACCATGGCCTTGGCCTGGTGTGAGGGTTTAGTTACCCCGTGCTTCAAAAGTAGGGGAAAG